>NW_027114700.1:109484-117608 GCF_000696795.3 Halyomorpha halys | reverse complement strand
TATATTCTATCTTCTCAAAATAAAACGTATGAATATTAAAATATTACATACATATTTTTTTTTTATAAAGGGGAATTTCATTTGTTATACCCGCTCAAATAATTGATTTTACGTACATATGTTTTATAAATGAGAAACGCCTGCAAGGTTAATGAACTAATGTTAAAGTAAATAAATAAAGAAATTGAATTAATAAGATGAATTCATTTTTCAATACAAAATAATATTTAAAAACCAAGAGTCCCAAATCTTCCATGGCCTTTTTACTAAATTATTAATTTTAGTTAGATTGTTCATCTTTGTGGTAATAGATGTAGGAGATTATTGTTATAGTCTATTTGGTTGTTATCATAATGGAAGATAACCTTCAGGAAGGTAATTATTCTCCTTGAAAAACGTATAATAATTGATATTATAAAAAGTTTTTTATTTAATAATTGACAATAATATGTTTTAATATTAGCATGTAATGACAAATTAAGGATTCAATTATACATTATGTATAAAATAGTTAATCAGCAACTAGAAGATGTGGGATAACCCCGAAACGTCGTTGTATGTTAAATAAATTGTTATATTTAAACAAGAAAGATTGTGTCATTCACCAATTTCATATTAGTTCTAGAAACTCTTCCAGTAGATCATTAGTTCAGCACATCTGTTTTTCAGATGATTGAGGTTAAATTTCAAAACTATACCTTATATTAGATTCTTCAGACGCCACATTGAAACGGGTAAAATCTTATGATGATATTATATGAACTTTTTTGAACACACAAACTACAAGATTCAACTAAATTTTAAATTGAATGAACTTTTATTTAATTGGTTAGTTTCTTGAGAAACTAGTAGGTATTCTTACAACCCACCGCGTATAGCTGATTCTGATTGTTATTAGGACTCATAAACTTAATATTACACTGATTTTACATTTAAATACAAAACTATTGGGGAATAGAATTACTTTCATAGATCTAAAATTATATTTGATACAAATCATATTATATACAAAAAATTAACAATTTATGTACAATTTATAGACAACTTATAAATATTTTTTCTGTTCAGTAATGATGACCATGGTGATGATGTCCATGATGAATTTTTTTCGTGTGATAGACGTACCTAACCTTGTACACTGGATACGGCACTGGGTATGGTTTGGAGACGGGAACAGGTACCTTCTTTACTACCTTGAAAGGTATTGGCTTCTCGACAGGATAAGGTATTACCTTCTCCACTGGAACATTCACTGTCTTTTCGACCTGGACTGGGATCGGGATCTGGATGGCATAAGGCACGGGGACCTTGACGGGCACGGGTATTTTTATCGCCTGATGTACAGGATGATGGACTGGAATTTTCAAAGTTTTGTGAACTGGTACAGCTTTGGTGGTTTCGTGAACATGCGAATCTCCATGAATGTTCAATGAAACGGCGCTTCCTTCATGGCCATCTTCATGGCCTTCTTCGTGTCCTCTGTACTCGCCTCCCTCATAGCTATTTTCATAATCCCCTCCTACAAAATTATGACCGCCGATACTACCGACTCCACCTAAAGAAAAATGATGACCACTTCCCTCTCCAAGAGATAGCCCTCCATGATTGTATTCATTAAGTGCGTGTCCTACAAAATTATGACTGCCAATGCCGCCATCTCCAAAACTGTGTACTGGGTAGCTCCCTTCCGTTCCAAGGAACATTCCGCTACCAATATAGTGTCCTCCTCCGAATCCATACTGGCCAGGATCCGAACTGTAACTCAAGCCATCCGATTTTCCATAGAAAGATGCACCATAACCTCCATCTGATCCACTGAAATCAATTAAAAAGTATTCGACATTACTAATATTGGACTAAAATTTCTTCATAATACATAACTATCACAAATGACTGAATAGTATTTAACCTTGATCCAAGGAGAATACCGCGTGATGTTCTTGTACTTGGTTCTTCTTTTATTTCATCTGCCAGTACGATACTTGCTAAGGAAATGAAGAAGATCTAAAAAGAAATAATCACAGACATGTTAATTATTTGATTTTTATGTTTTCATAACGTTACATATTTATATAATACAATGGTCTTGTTGCAATTTTTAATATATTTAGTCTAAAAAAATGGGGAAAAAATTGTCTATCTCAGTCAAACTTTCCTTTCATTATTTGTTTTACAAACGTTTAAAAAGTATTTTAATTAACAGAGAGAGTCAGACTTCCTGGAAAGGAAAATAATCCATTTTCCAACTATATATTGATTGGCGACGTTTCTACCCTCTATGTTGGTCTTCATTAGGGCTATTGTGATAAGTTGAGATGTTTATCAATGATCTAGGTTCATAATGAGGTCATTGTCAATAGATGGAATTTGGTAAAATTAATACTGTACCATTATTATACTGATATGATTGATGATGATGATGATCTCGGAAGGAAAGGAAATTAAAATCTAAAATTTCCCAAAAATTTTGATCGGATTTCTCAATTTTCTTGGAGTGTGTGGAAAATTCCTTAAAATTAGTGTTTTTAATAAACACAAAATGGCCTTTCCGAATTTTATTTTTAGAAATTTTGGGCATTATAACTAATAATTCGAAGACTACATCTACAGATGAAACCCAGAGCACACTTGAATGTAACTTACACTGAATAAAGGACCAATCCCCTCCACCAACTTCTCGGTACCGTGTTACGTCGTCTAAAAGCAATTTTGCTTTCTCATGCCAAATAACGCTCATGATGAATACTTTGGGCAAAGTTTTTTTCATTATATTAAGTTACCCTCTCAAAATATAATTATATTATTTGCAAGTTCTGTATTCTATAGGTAATTAAGACTAATTTATAGTAGATAATTCATTAAGATTTATCTGAAGAAAATGAAAAATAACATTCTAGAGAAGGGGTGGTAGTAGTTTTTAGATATTTTCTGAAGATTTGGATGGAAAAAAAAGATCAAAACCTTTTATGATAAAAAAAAAAAATTGATTCATACCTAACAAACTTAGAGTTCATTTATCCATTCCAAAACCTTGCTGTTTTTAAATTATTGGTGGCTGAATAAAAATCATTGGATGGTGCAACAGATACCGTTGCTGAATACTAATATTATCTACATACACATTTTCTCAAAAGACAGAATGTTTAGGTTAAGTTTTCCTTAAAAAAAGTGTTTTTCACTAGCCCGATCCTCCTTAATTGATGATAAGAAAGAAACAATTTTTATGTTAGTGAGAAACACAACAGTGGGAAGTTGTATCATGTAAGTCAAATTCACGAGACCGCATGCTGACATTTTTTTTAATTAAGTAATTTTTGTTTGATGTCATTTTTTTCTCTAACCACAGAAGTATTTAGATTGGTAGCAAGATCTAATATTGTTACGTGACTTATAAGAAGTTGATCGATTTACTATTACTTCACAACTTTCTAATTGTAACGAAAGTGTACTCGTGTTGGGGGAAGTGCCCACTAGCCGTATGATGGTCGGCAGGAAGTATTAAGTATACAAGAATGACAAAGTGAAAGTGTAGTAGCTCTGAGGGAAGGGCTTAAGCGAAATGGGATACATTTTTTTTTTCATTTCAACGATTACTATTTATAATGGCGTGATGAAATAAAACAATAATCAGTATGTATCCTTCATTTCTAATAGAAAAATTTAAAATAAAATTAAAGTTTATAATAAAAACCAAGTCTAAATTTTTAAGCATTTGATATCCATTTAGAATCTATCTAAATTTTTACCATTTCATATTATTAACAGTTATAGTTGTTATATTCAGTAACACATTTAACACCATGCAGCCAGGCAGACATGGAACCAAGTTTGTTCCTTGATATCATATGGGAACTTCGAATGAAAATTGTTGAATAAGAGGACAATATTTGTTTTCCAAGTCTCCTCATTTTCGGTTGTGACGCAGCGTAAGATAAAAAAATTGACGTTCTACTCAAAACATACGCTTGACAATTAATCATATCGCACTCTATAATGCAATATATCTAAAATTAAACAAAAACATTTACTCTCGAGTAAATCAGATTTAATAGTTTTGTTTAATGAAATATTAACATAAAATAAAAATACTTCAATGCGACTCAACATTTAATACTTTCATTTTAATTTCATTCGTTTGTTTATCTGTGTTGTTACTGCTGACCGCACCCCCCCCCCATCTCCTCTTATATATCTACGGTCAACTATCTTCACATCTTCATTTAATAACTTATATTTAATAGCAATCCAGAATGAGTTTTAAAAATAAAATTTCTCAACATTTAGATTTTTCAGTTACGCTAGTATTGCATTGAGAGTAAGATATACGTGCGTGTAGTGTAAGGGAGCGGTATAGCTTAGTGGTAAGACGCAGTGATATAAACTCCAAGGGCCCGGATTCTAATCTGGCTGTGAGATAATTATTTATTCTGCTACTGTATTCCTGTGGTTTCGGTAGCACTCCAGGATCCACCCAACATCATAAAATGGGACCTTCCTTTTCTAAAGCCCCCTTGGTACTCTCCTATTTTGTGATCTATTTTTAATTCCAGTCTATTCAGCAGAACTTAACAGAAGATCTTATACGTAACTGATAGTAGTGAAATTCCTCTATAGTTATTAACATTGGTTTTGGACTCCTTTTTATGTAAAGGATATATTAAGGTTTTCCATTCTTCTGGTATTTCTTATTTTTCCCAAAGCCCATAAGGATTCCCTTAATAGGGAACAATCTGGCAGTCGAGCGTGATTCTCACCAAATCACACAACCGTTGGTCTAGAAACAGTACTTCCTTACCAAGTACTGAACTCCTCACTTTTCATGTGATTTAGCGATTCAGATTTATTTATATATACAGGGCTATAAATCAACTCATCAACAAATTAATGAAAACATTTATTTATAACCTATGCTAATAAATGTCTGATGCTGATGAGATTTTTTTTTTTTTAATGCACTCATTTCAGGAAACATGGTTTGAGATATCCTATTTGCATTATACAGAATGCTCATGGGTTAAAGCTTTAGGATTTATATTACATAATAAAGAGACACATATTATGGGTTCTTAATAAATATTAAGATCAACTTAAATAAATATCAAGAACAACTTGTTTTAAAATAAAAATATGCTCTAATCAAAAGCGTGGTTTGTAAGATAGCAAAATTCTTTAAAATAATAATAATAATGTAGATATTTCTAATCCATGTTTGAATTACATTATAATCCCTACTATAAGCTAGAGCGAAAAAAAAACCTTTATTTTTGTTATGATTTCCTCTTGTGAGATTGTGCCATGTCGTACATCGGGATCGAGGAATCAAATTTACATATAAAATATCAAAGTAGCAAACACGCCATTAATATCAGTACTATAGATCCTATGACTCTATCTAGAACGGTAGGTTTACTAAAATGGGGTGGTTTGAAAAGTGTACTGACTTAGGAAATTGTTCTTTATCCATTATCTCTATTTGCGAAAGAAGGAATTCAAAAAGGAACGAAACCATTTTTTCATGGTGCCTTTTCCGAGAAAAAGGTATAAACTCGATTCCATCGGATAAATGTGTAGTCATTGATGGAAGATACCTTCCGTTCTTAGTAATCTGTCTTCGGAGGCTTTTTTCGGGATAAGTTTTTGTTAGAGGATCAGAATAAGCGTTTATCTATGTAAAAAAAACAAAAAAAAAAACAAGAATCGCTTAATATCTTTTCTTAAAACAGAATTTCGAGTCCGACATTCCAATGGACCTGACACAAGAAGATTCTCACATTAATATGGTTAAAACTGACATAAAGTGTACAATTTCATACCCTGTTCGTGGTCATAACGTTCCATGGATGAAACATAAAGACTATCTAAAAAATAATTATATGGAAGAGAGGGTGCAAAAGACAAGTGATTTTCCAGTTTACCCCAAACCCACTAGTTTCTAACCTTGCTTCCTCTTCCATTCCTAGCAATCCTCCGAGGCACCTGAAAAGAAGATGGCCTCGTGACCTTATATTGTAAACTGTTTTTAGAGTTCTACTACTGGGTAGTTTATCTACATCCTGTATCATATCATTATGTCATTATGATCAAATTTACATGTATTTTTTTATACAGTTGTAAATATCAATAAATAAAAAAAAAATCCTACAACATAAACAGTCAATATATTCTGTTTACTCACACATTTAGTGGATATGATACTATTCAGAAAAGAGAAAAGTGAGTTATGCGAAACTATATAAAAAGAAAACATATCTACTGATGTATATGTATGCCAACCAATGTCTTCAAATACTTCTCTACCCCTCTAAAAGCAAAGAGAGCTAGGAGACAGTTCATTGTGATAGTAGCTCACACGCTATTTTCCGAATCTACTTTTGGAACAACGAAAACGTACCCTTCTTTTCATTTTAGGAAGATGGTAATCTTACAGAAATATTCCTATCGTAAATAAAAAATAAAAAAGTATAGATCATTGATGCCATGATCGAGGAGGTGGAAGATGGAGGGATAGAAGTTGGTCCACTAACCGTGCCACAATGTTCTGATATTGCAATTGCAAGATAATCAGAAAAATGACCAGCGTCCAAAGTGATTGTTACTTTAAATATGTACCTTGGTATTATACATATGATTTGAAATTTAAAATAATAATGTTTTATTTTTTTAGCATTTTTTTCTAATTGTATCCTATCTTATATTTTTATGAAAACTTAATTTTTGACAAGTCTCACAGTATGTAGAAAAACGTGAAAAATGTGTCTCCTATTTTGTGTTTTTTAAAAATAAGGAAAGATGTCTAGACGAACCGTGAAACAGTGAAATTTTAATTTAAAAAAAGAAGAAATCCGGACATGTTCTTTTGGGAGGGAAAAAACAAATTGTCTATAATAAATACTGTGAATTAAACTTGTTTTTCTATCTTACAATTAAAACAATAAAACCTTCTATAAAACCAATTTTAATGTAAATGTTGGCTGAATTATTTAAAAAATGAGTTTACTAAGAAAACAACAGAGTAAGAGGTTTTCAGGTTTAACGGGTATAGTTTACCATATACGCCTTTTTTTTTTACAAGAAGGAGATACGTTGAAGTTCTAACTGTATTATTACCATGGAATGAATTTCTTGATTTATAGTATACAATTTTGTTTTTCTTTTCAAATATTTTTTTTCGACGAACTTTGTATTATTTTAACATCGTAATATTCTTTATATTGTCATCGATTTTTTTCAGTGTTTATATTACTTTTTTTAACCGCTCGACTTAAGAGTGACAATTTTCCAGTAACATGAGTGAGATAAAGAAAAATATTTCGCAAATAGAATTAGGACAGTAGTTAAATAAAACCATTTATACTATTTATTAATTATATTTATTAATTTACTGAAGTAAATTTTATTCTTGAGCGAATGTTCAAGGTGACAGATCTGTCGAGCAATTTCTTTTCACAAGCGATGTACTAGTACTACTATCAAAAAATCCTGTTCGTACAGCAGAAAATATCTATTAAATCGATCATAGTGTCTGCTACAGCTTTAACTGTCACTATTACCGTTACCAAGTAAACCCCACATTAGGTACGACAGTAGAAACTAGTTAGATAAGTACTGTATCTGAACTAATATACGAATTCCGTACAGTTTAAATATTTGAACATAAAAAATACAAAATTCATTAACGATAGCTACTTTATAATAGTGACTATCCACGAGATATAATGGAATATGAACATCTTATGTTTCAAATTTGTCCTCAAAATTTTACTAAGGATGGTAAAGTAACGAATTACAGACTAATATATTTTTACCTTATTCATGTTGCCAGTGTTGGATGAACTGATGCAGCCTCTCAACGTCGCGAGGCTTATATAGTGATGGACCATTCCCCGGACCCCCTCCAACATGTGGTGTGGAATTGGATTGCCCACTTCCGTAATCATTTAAGAAGGGTTTAATGAAGTTGCTAATGTACATCTAGCGATATTCTTTAACTTAATTGTTAACATCTAAAAATTCGTCACTACTGTCAGGATTTAACGTTATTTTTTCGTAACTAAAAAAAAAGTTCACATTCATAAACAAATAATAGGTTTTCTAACACATAAAGTCCTCGTTTTTTGAACAAAA
>NW_027114700.1:108962-109244 GCF_000696795.3 Halyomorpha halys | reverse complement strand
AAATATAAACAAACGATTACATAAATTTTTGTTTATTTAAACGTACTATTATATACAAGGTTTATTTAAGAAGTAGGAGAGACTGTACTGTAATTTCTAATTTATTTTATTTAGCCATTTTTTAAAATATGACAACGGAAAGAAGCGCCATTATTCGCTCACAATATTATTTTATGATAAGTGATCAATGTTACGAAATCATAATTCCATAGAGTACCTTTGCATTACTAGAATCTTACACCCATAAGCTAGATGGTATTTTTTAAAAACAATATAATTTTT
>NW_027114700.1:105074-105602 GCF_000696795.3 Halyomorpha halys | reverse complement strand
AAACAATATAATTTTTGTGTGTATACATATATAACTTTTACCAAAAAGTTGTGATCTAAATCATTGCACGTTAAAGCTAGAAAAGTTTACTTAAAGCATATTTTTCCATCAGTTCTAATTAATCTCCTGAATTAAACTAAGGTGTTGAGTTATACCACAACCTCTTCCCGAAAAGCAAAACAAAAAAAAATAAGAAATTGGAACTCAGGAATAATTGATATTTCCTTAAGACATTTATATTAGATATTTTCTTAAGAAAAAACTATATTACCATAATGATATAAAATTTAGTTTATATTATCAAAATAAACACTTCTAAGTCGTACTACTAATATGAATGATAAAATTAGCCTTTAAGATAAATGTAATACAACTATATAAATTAGACTTTTTAAATTTTGAACCTAGATGGCCTCGTGACCCTATATAATAAACTGTTTTTAGAGTTCTACTACTGGGTAGTTTCTCTACATGCTGTATTATATCATTATGTCATTATGATCAAATTTACTTGTTGTATTTTTTATA
>NW_027114700.1:65745-104849 GCF_000696795.3 Halyomorpha halys | reverse complement strand
CATTTTTTTTCTTATTTAATTTTTATTATTAAAAATTTTTTTATGCATTCGAGAATTATATTTTATATTATAATTTTTATTATTAGTAAATGTTTATATGATTGGCTTGTGATAGCTAAAATAAGAAATGTAAACATTTGATTGAATGTTTTTAATATGTCTTGCTGTTAATACTGCCTCAATTCTTATAGTACTTTCTAACAGTGAGTTTATCATATTTAAATGTAATTTATCTTGTAGAAGATCTAATATTTTTTAGATCTAGTATACCTTAAAGATAAAAGTTCTTTAATCTAAATTTACCTTAGCAATAGTAAAGTGTTTAGGACGAGAACAAGGCTAGACAAGCAAATTGCTATCCCTAACGTGTTTAGCCTAACAATAAAATTTAAAAGTATTTCTATAATTATTTACCATAACAATATGATTTTTGGCGCTGTTTTTTCCATTTTTCTCTTCTATAACTCAAAGAAGCATCACGATACATATTTTAATTATAGCTCATTGCAAGCATGATCAAATACTGAATATTTTCCTGACTATGCAACTCCGAATTTTTGTTTTCAAGATATTATAATTTAAATGTTCAAAAACTCGTTATCATTCCTTATTTTGGCGCTATCTTTTCCACTTTTTAATAATAGAGAAAACAATAAATTCAAATACTGATATTAAGAATCTAAATGGCCACTATCCAGATATTTTAAGTAGAATAAAATTAAGATAACTATAGGATAGAAAAAGAATTAATCTTCAAGATATTCAAGCCATAAATATATATGAGCCAATCCGTTTTCCTACCCTATACCTTTTGTTTTTATTTGTTTATTACTATTATTATTATTTTTCTTTTACGGATAATCACATGAACTGACTTATGTGTTTAATATAAAATTAATATTTTCAATTTTGTCAATTAAGTCAGTCGTTCATTGCTGATAGAGCAGAGATATATTTATAAATGATTGCAATACTAATAATCTATACTATTCAGCATTAACCATTGGTAACAGTTCAGTAAGTGATATAATTTCAATAATATCATCCCAAGCTTATGATAAAAATTTATATGTAATGGTAAAGGAGATAAATTAATAAAATATACAAAATAATTTAGTTGATTTTATTGCACAAATATGAGGATTCTATTAGACCAATGGGTAGCTAGCCTGGGTAGCAATGCCACAGTTGTTATTCTTGTTCCTTATCATCTTGATGTAGCCACTGATACCCCAATCCTCACCCCAAGAGTTCTTCACCAGCCAGTAGTCTTGGCCGTTTTCGGAACCGTAACCGACTGCCAGGACACCATGGTCCAGTTCTGAAGAGCTGCAGTCCTCCTCGTAGTAGATTCCTGTAGAAAGTTGCAATAGAATAAAATGGTTTAGACTACATGGGTATATAATGCCTTTAAATTACTTTCTTAAGTATTTTTGTGATATGACAGTGGCATGTAAAATCGTTCACCCATTTTATGTAATATAATAATATACTTGCCTGAATCATAAAGCTGGAAATCAAATGAGCTTGCGTCGATGGCCACAGATATAGGTCCAACGTTGGCTACTGCTGATTGCAGAGCTGACTCGCTACCACTCTGGACATCTTTGTATCCAGTGATGGTGGCTCCAATATTTGCCTTCTTATATTTACACGTTGAGCTGTCCTGAAAAATCAAAAGTTTAATTTGATATATAACAGCAAAATAATAATAAATAAGCTCCAGTAAAAGAATTCAATAAATACCTCGCCTTTGTATGGATAGGATGCTTCAGTGTCGATTCCGTTATTTTTCTTAACATATTCGAAAGCATAATCCATCAAGCCACCGTTACAGGATTCGTTTCCTTCTGATGTGGAGCAGTCCATCAAGTTCTGTTCACTGAGAGATACGAGTTTGCCAGTTTTCAAGAAATGTTGACCTTCGATGGAACCAGTCTGTGGGTAACGAAATGGAAATTTTTATACAGCTTTAAATGAAAAATATTCTGGAAGTATGTGTGTTAAAAAATAATGTAATGACTCACACTAGAGAACGCCCAGCAGGATCCACACTGCCCTTGATTTTTGATACCTGTGACTGCACCTTTCTGCCTCCAATCTACACTGCTCGGCAAGTTCTCGTTCGCTGGGGGAACGTAAAGTTCTCCGGCCTGTTTTTTAGCTCCCTTATAACCTTTCATGAACTTACTGAACTCTGTGGACGTCTAAAAACAATAAAACAATTGCCAGTCATAAGGATATTGACGGTATAATGATAATGGTAATGTTAAATAAATACTTAATGCTAACCAGATCGGCGAATTTATTTACTCCTAGTTTGTAAGTCTTGATTCCGTTGGCGTGCAAATCATTATGTTTTGCGATGCGGTGCTTATTATCAAAATAAATATTCTTCCTCAACTGGTCCTCTTCTTTCGTAGCGTAGCTTTTTCCATATTTGATCTAATTCAACAGATAAATTAATGTTTAAGTAATGATGCGAACGATTCGGAAAATTATCTATTTATCATAGTAATAAAGGCATATTAATAAGCGTTCGCTACCCCGACAGGTTACCTTGTAAGCGTTCCATTCTTCGTCCTCACTTTGATCAAAAGGTAAGGAAAGCGCCGACAGCGCCAGGGTCAATGTGAAACAAAGTACAAATGCTAACCTCATCTTGAAACTGAAAAATTATAAAATCATTATTTATTGAAATAATTGAGTTTATTTGTTTCTTTATTTATATAACTCGATCGCAAAACATAGTATACAAAAACTTTCGTGATATTTTTGGCATTCCTAGACATTATTAAAAAGAATAATGTTAGTATTATGTTGTGGTATAATTTCTGGTTTAACGTCAATCATTGTAATTAAGAAACATTTTAACATCGTAATTTTTTTCATATATTTAGTTATCATGTTTTATTCAATGCCTCAATTACATTTCATTTACACAGATATATTCAGAAATCCTATGTTAAATTTCAAAAAAGTACACTTTTTATTATTGTTATTAAGTTTTTTAATACGTCTTTCATAAAATTACTTTTTAGTTATATATATATTTTTTTAATGAATATAGAATGGAACCGCATTCATATTGAATAGCCTGGTCTGGACTATTCTCGATAGTGAAAATGTGTGGTTTCATGATCTGAAATAAATAATTGCTGACATAATTATTTTAATATAATTTGCAATAAAATATAGTATCCGATTTAAAATGTTCGGCACTGGAGTTTCTGTAGGAACCTTTCCCTGGGTCTTGATGTCTTGTTAAATCTCGCCTTGTCTCGATCAGCCGAATAACCAGTAACAGTTTTCTAACCGATTGTTTGTGAATAAGTTTTATTGAAGTTTAAAACTACGAGTAACAAGAATAGGAAACTAAGAATACGATCCACTGAGACTCCATAAACTAACGTTATGAAAAGATGTTTTCAGACATGGCAGTTTTCTAATGTAATTAGGTAAATTCCTTACCTTTCCTAAAAGATGTCTCTGCAACTGTTGCTGAAGATAGTGTACTTTTCCTTTATCCACACTCCGTATTTATACTAATTTTTTCTTATCTCGTTGGTTGTCAATGACTTGTAATATGATAGTGATCGATCGTACAAATGTCAACTGATATTTACTCATTACGTATTTTTTAATTTTTTTATTTAATTTTGACAATACATGAAATCACTATTGCACGCTCTTATTCATCTATTGTGCACTATTATCAGACATTTACATGAATTATTAATTGGTCGGATGTAATATATTAGTACAAATTTTCCAAATGTTAATCAGAAAGTGCTTATTAGTATTTAATTATTTATGTGTGTGCAAATCTTTTCGAAAATGTATGAACAACTAAAATTTTAAGTCAGGATTTCAACTGTACATTGCTATCTCACATTCTTTCCTGAATTCCCAACATATTTAAGTTAATAAAGGCCCGTAGCTCAATGGTTAAAAACAATTTCACCAATTAGATGTCTGTTGGCGGTGCCGGTTCGAATCCGACCTGGGGCTTTGACTTTTTTCATTGAGTGGCGGTCCCACAAAATGAAGAACTTTGGCCCCCAACCATGGTTAGGTAGTATAGTACTCCAATGGGGGGAGTCGTGGACGAAAAAAAAAATTAATTAGCCATGTTAGTAAAACACAATATCTAATTAGTTTTTACTTATATTCCATCGCAAGCTCGTAGTAATACGATAAGGAACGTTTAGTTCCAACGTTATAAATACATTTTATTATCCTCATTGATGTGGAATGTGAGTGATTGGACTATGCACCGGCTCCGTGTATAGCCCATACAAAAATTAATACTTGATTTGAAAATGAATTAATTAATATATTAAATAAACCAATTAAGTGAAATTGGGTTTAAATTGAATTTGAAGATCTCAGTTATAAGACGAGCAGAGCCTTATACACTTAAAGATTCAAATCTTGAATGTCGCCAAGTCAGTCGGATCTAAATCCATGGAACTTCCTTTCCTTTTCCTAAATAAATAAGGCAGTACAAAGGTATGTACTTCATTGTCTTGGGCTGAATTAGTCCTAAAATATGCCACCTAAAATAATCCATTGCTATCTACATTTATGTTGTTATTGGATTTATGTTATTATGTAATTATTTAAATTTTTACTATAAAAATTAAATCAGGAATAGTTTCGGAAAAAATGGTCAGAACTTTAATTAAACAAGGCAGAAAGTATCCAATTAGAAATCCAAATAGACTCGGCAAGGTACTAAATATCAAATGAAAAAAATTACCAATGTATAAGGAGTGAAGAAGTAACATACATTGTATCTATACAATAATACAACATAATATTGTATCTAGTGAAGGTCCTATGTTTTATTTGCATCGAAAAATTATCATAATCTAGACAGTAGTAAAATCTTCATTGCAACTTAAATACTAGCTCATAATCAACAGGAAAGGGTACGAATTACAGTAATCACCCTTCCGCCGAAAAATATAGTAAATATTATTTATTTTATCTTAGTTAATCTGTTGCCCGTAGATTCACCAGTGTACAGTTAGGATTATATATTACTAATAAAGATTCGATCTATATGATTAGTGTTTAATCTTGTTGAAGATTTAATTATATTTCGAATGAGATAATTAAGGACATAGAATAGGTATTGTTTTAATCAATTTTTGCTTCACATCCAGGGGATAGAAAGGACAATCATTAAAAATTTAAGGAACATAGGAATTTTCATGGTAACCATGTAACTTTAAATGTATCATATGGTTACTGATTCGTTCCTAGGGGTCGTAGCATGATGGCATGTAATCTAAAGCCTTCCTCAATAAGCGACCTATCTGACCAAAGGGAAGTTTTACAATCGGATTCATAGTTTCTGAATTTAATTTTTAATAATATAGTTAAAATATTTTTAAAAAAATGAAATTAAACCCTATTTTTATTCACACTAACCATTCCTCTACCGAGATATCTGTCAGCTGAACTGCAACTAACGTCCTACCTTCACCGTATCCAAAATTATGCTGTATACAGATCATTAAAGAAATTTGAAAAAAAACACTAAAATGAGATTTCTACCTCCTATATACTTTCTCATCATTCGCTCCTTTCTCATTGATAGATTATTCCAAATAAACCACAATGGTTCCTATTCATCCCTCTATTCTCAGTCCGCTGGTGTTCCTCAAGGTAGTACCCTTGATCCCATCCTCTACACCGTCTATACAGCTGACATTCCAACCAATCCTAACACTATCCTCACCACGTATGCCCATGACACATGTGTGCTCGCTGTTAATAATAACCCATTAATTGTATCCCAAAATCTCCAATCCTATATCACAGCCCTCGAAGAATGGTGTCGTAATTGGAGGATTAAGATAAATTCTAACAAATCCCATCAAATCACCTTTACCCTTCGTTGTAAGCCTACTGACTGCCCTACAGTTTCATTTAATGATGTTACTCTTACCCCTGTCGAACAGATCCGCTACCTTAGAATACATTTGGACAAACGATTAACCTGGAAACCTCACACAAGACTGAAAAGACAGGAAACTGCACGTCAATTTCGACTATTACAGCGCTTACTAGACAAACGGTCTAAACTTCCAACACATTACAAAAGACTGATCTACATGACTGTAATAAGGCCAATCTGGACATATGGAGTTGAGCTTTGAGGCTCCGCTAAACCTTCGAATTCCTCTCGTATCCAGTCCTTACAATCCAAAATCCTTCGAAAAATCCTCAATGCTCCTTACTTTGTTACAAATAAAATCATACTTAAAGACCTTAATGTTCCCTATGCAACCGATCTAGCCCGAACCAGAAATCACTCCTTCCATTATAAACTCCCTAACCACTCAAACCCCTAGTTTCTAACCTTGCATCCTCTTCCATTCCTGACAATCCTCCGAGGCGCCTGAAAAGAAGATGGCCACGAGACCAGCTAATGTAAAATGTCATTAGAGTGCTACCAATGGGTAGTTTCTCTACACGCCTGTAACACTCCAATTTAACTTAGATCGGATTTACTAATTGTATTATAATGTGCAGTTGTAAATAGCAATAAATAAACATTTAAAAAAAACATGAGATTACGTGCAATTGAAACCCTTTGCGTTGCAGTCTCAATATTTCTTAACGAATTCATTGATCCTTGACTATCGAGTAGTGCAATTTAATATTGAATGTAAACAAAACATTCAAAAGAATTGGCGAAGAATACCGCATGGTCAACTGAGATTCATAAATCATTAATCAGAACGAATCAAGAATAAACCTAGAATTTGAATTTCTGCAAGAAAAATAGTGTAGTTTATCACTGATGTTGATAGAAACTAATGTTCTTAAGTTAAGTAAATAGATTTATAAAAAGTTATTCATAATTTTGCTAATCCAAAATCAAGAAAAATACATTCTTTAATGGTTTAATTTTTCTTTTTAGTGTTTATATAATTGAATAAATTAATGATTTATAAATAAATTTACATTTATCGATAAATAAATTATGATAACTAGCGTGTTATTTATAACCCAAGGATCTTCAGAAAATAATTCAATCTTTAATCTGGAAGGCCCGATATTTCATAGTGCTTTGGTTAAACATGGCTCTGTTTAGAGAATTCATGAGCATGGTCGTATCAGAAAATTGTTTCAAAAACATGTTGACTTTATTTTTAATTAAAACACCGCAATATGAATATGTATTTTGTTTTATAGTTTGTTCCAAGTTAAATCCTAAGCTAAAAATTAAATCGAGAAAAAAACTCAAGGAAAAGATTAAAAAAGACATGACTTGTAGAATACAAATTATTTTTTCTTGGAAATCTTATTTGTTAATTTATCTTGACGTTGAAACTTCATTATTTGAAACTTAATGGATATTACTTTTTTTTTTCTATCTGAAGCTAAGTTCCAAGTGAATCTTGCATTAATTGACCGCTCCAATAAACCCAAAAGTGATTTGATGAATATTTAATAATGTAGGTAGACAATAATTTATTTGTATTTTGTTTTCAGAATGGATTGCCTATAGACTGACCAAGGTAGTTTTTATTTCTCAACGTTCCTAATGGCTCAGAAATAACCGCTACATGTTTCTAAAGTAATGAATTATAAAAAATGATGACGTATTTCGGGTGAAGTAGTCCTTCATAGCTGGCAATCAACGACAACACAAAAGTCACAATTTTCAATGAAATTGTTTTGACGGATTATTTATTTTTTTGTCTGAGAGTACTTGAAGTGGAATCTCGAAATAAATATTTGGCACGACTGTCGTATTTTATGTACCACGCTGTGAACTACCGGAACTCGTCGTGGAAAATTATTTTATTTCACAATGAAATGAAGAACCACTTTAAAAACAAAAAAAAACAATGCTTATGACGTGACAAAATCGGACGCCTGTCATACAGAAGAAGGATTAATGGTTTAAGAACACTTAAATGAAGATTTGTAAGTATCCTTCATTTCCGGCATGCTGCGTTTAAACATATAATCTTTCTGGGTCTATCGTCTGCTATCAAGGATTTTCTCCATCTTCATTTTCCATTCTTTCATGAAAAGAATTAAAACCTATATTTACGATTACAGTGTCCTTGTGTGGTGTAATGTATATTATTTTTTATTGTTTATATTTAAATTTATAAAACAATTTTATAGAACCAATAAAAACTAATTTTCAATATTCTCATACGGAAGAGACAAAAAATAATATACACTTCCATATTATCTCATGTCTATTTAATTAATATGGGAGGATGATTCTCGGAATTTGTACAAAATTAAGTGAATTTTGAAGATTGTGGTGTTCGTGTGTAATTTTGAGTCGAATTTTTTTATCCACAGAAAAACAAATACACTCACCTTGGTTTATAGTTATTTTTAATCGAGATATTCGCCCAATTTCAGGACGAAATTTAAATTCCAAATGTTCAACAATTAGTTCCTCATTTGACAAAATAAACTCACAAGATGTTAATTTTCAGTTGTTCGTATAAAATGTTTGATTTTTGAAAAAAATATATCTCTAGACCCATAAGACGCACATATGTCAGCCAGTACTCAAAATAAAGGAAATTTACCTAATTATAAAGTAGTTTATAACACGTATCTTCGTAGGGGTAGTAGAGGTTATGATATTCGAATATGAATATAAATTTGGCACATGAATATTTGTCCGAACAACTAGAAATCAATTTCTATTAGCAAATATCATGAAAACTACTACTCCTTCGAAAATAAACTTTATAAACTTCTTTATAGTCCATTAAACTTGCTTTAATTTGGGTCCTAATAGACATCTGTACGTCAAATGGTTTTTGAGATATAAATTTTTCAAAATAAATTTACTAACTACTGATTTTTCAGTACGTCCCATACATTTTTCTGAAACGTTGCTTTTTAAAAAGCTATATCTCGAAAAATATTTAACTTAAATAACTCTATTAGGGCTCATATTTTAGCAAATTTACTATTCATTAAATGACGTTCTCTTAGGTTTCCTTGTGTTGTTCCTACTTTTTAAGATATAGAGCTCCGAATGAAATTTTTTTTTTTTTTTAACGCTTTGAAACAGCCGCCATTTTTTATTCCCCCTACCTATACTTGCCAGACTCATCAATTTTGGCTAGTAATTATACATATTTTTTGGTAAATTAATCAAAAATTGGGGTGAGATAACTGACTCCTCTTGGGCTCTTGTACTATAACAACATGTTTACGAATGGACTCCTGGATCTAAACTTCGTAATATATCCATTCTATAGTAGTTTTTATGGTTCTATATACTTAGTTTAGTACTAATTTCGTAATATATATATATTCTAGCAATACTCTAGGAGAACCTGAAGAGCTTCATATAAACCAGAATATTTAAACTGAAATTATCAAAATAGATCTACATTCTCCCACTCGTGTATCAAATGAAGGTGAAGTTGCTATAGGATCACAACCGCAAACTCTTATGAAAGAAGAAGCTTCATTATCTTTCCTTTCCTACGTGCTCTTGCACAATCTGGCCCTTATGTAGTTGCAAAGTTAGAGGAATTAGTAACAAAAAAAAAAAAAAAGGAATTCCATTACATGTAATTATTTTATTACATCCATCATGTTATGATTTTTTTTATATGATTTTATAGCTGTTGAAGAAAGAATCAAAATGTGCTTTGAAAATAGACTAAGTCACCGATTAAAACTACTTAAGAGCATATTGGCCTTTTAACATATGAGTATTGAATGATTTGATGTTCCTTTTATATTATTTTATTTGCGTTGTGATAATAAAAGTTTGATTTTGTTAATTCTAATTATTTTACATGATCCAGTTGGTCCCTCACTACTGTGGCCGCAAAGTTCATGCTGTATCTCTCAAACCACGAACGTCTATGAACGGTTTTTTAATATGATTGATTAGTAGCATAATTAGAAGGATTTCACGAAAAAAAGATAAAGTCTCTATTACCTGAAAAGTGAATTTCGTACACAATGAAGGAATCATCCATATATTTCATGATTTAACGAATTCTGAAGATTGTGAAAATATTTTTGAATAAAAAAGTAGTACATAATATCAAAAAAGTTAATAATAGATTACAAATGCAGTACCAAGAAGAGAAGAAATGATTTATTCATTGTCCATGCCTAAATTACCGGGTATATTGGGTTTATTATTTATTTATTTATTTATCACCCTACCCTGCCTATTAGGCAATACGGGTGTTCGCAGCAGTTGGTACAACTCATTGCTGCATATGTCAAACATTTACATAGCTGTGCACACAGCTTGCTATTGCTTTAAAATAAATCTTGCTCTCCTCCTGAGGCCTTGCTGGTGTAGTTTATTCTCTCCTACCCAGGGAGAAGTGAGTAGGGCCCACAACCTCCTTCCACCCATACACGAAGGTCTTGTAGTGCGGGTAGTTTTCTTTTTTCATCAGCTCAGGAAGATCGCTCTCAGTCAGAACATAGAGTCCTGTTTCCCTCATCATCTTGGCTCTCAGTGCTTCATAGGCGGTACAGGCAAGTAAGACGTGCTCGGCGGTCTCAGGAACCTGACAAATTGGGCATAGATGATCAATGTTTATGCCATGTACGGCGAGCTTAGCTCGGAAACCCCCATGACCTGTGAGGAACTGTGAGATCCAGTAATCAGGGAGGACCCACGTTGATTCTAGGCGTGAATCAACGGTTGGAAAGTACTTCCTTAGGGTGGCCCCTTTTAAGCAATCCACTCACCGTCGATTCCATTGTTGCAATTCATTGTTTGCATTGTTCCATTGTTGTTGTTGTTGTTGGGTTGCTTCAGCATACTTAAACTTAATTTCCATTACATCGTTGTTTTTTTTTAAATTTAATTTTAGCTTCTGATGTTTTTATTTATCTCCCCTTCTATTAAAAATCTATGTTTTCTGTAATCAATGAAGATGATGGGTCTATAAATCCTTGAGAGTAGAGTATCATATTTTCGGCCAATATTTCAATTTCACAACAGACAAAAAATTGTATATTGAAGAACAAATTAGAACAACCATATAATGATTAGAACCTGTAATGCTAAACACATTGTTAAAAAGAGAATAAGAACAATCATAATAATAATATATCTATAATAATAAATCGGAATAATAAATGAATACTAGTGGAGCGAGTAGGTACTTCTTCACAATCCCTCTGAAAAACTGATAAACTTCAGGGAAACTATAAAAAATAGAATAATATAATATATACAACATATATATTTAAAAAAAACAGATAATCTTCTACCCTTCCCTAGCAACTCTTGATTTACTTCTACCTCCTTATCATGTCCTTCCCTTAATCTCATCCCACGTAAAATTCTTCGCCCCATATCCTTGTATCACTGACGAACACTTCCTGAGTAGATTGATCATTGGGGAATTAATTACTAATTATCTATTACACCTGACCGATACATAATATAAGTAAATATTTGATACTAGGTGTAAGTACTAAAGGTGTTTTTACATATTGAAGTAATTTTTATTTATTTATTAATTTTTTCAAGGAAAATGAACAGCACGTGAATATAAGTGTCACCATCAATCATTATCAAATGACGACAAGCTATTGAGAACCAATCAGATAAGAAACATTCAATATAAATACGGGGTGAGAATAAAGGTAAAGCATACGATACTGAAGATATTCAGCGACAGTTGCAAAGACATCTTCTCTTAGGAAAGGTAAGGATAACTATAGTACTCGGAATCCACCATATCCGAACCTTTTTTTTTGAGGTATTTATGTTTTTTGTTTACAAAAAAGTGATACTGAACTAATATATGAGACAATTTTAATTGAAATTCATATTTTTAATAACGTCATTAAAGAAAAGTAGGTAGATAATACTAAGTAAGTAAGACTACCGAACGTCTCGACGGTGATATACGAAAACATGTAAACGAAAAAGTTAAATATTTTTTTTTTTTTAATTACAAATTTGTATGTACAATTAAAACTCACTAACCATAATATAATACTGACAGTATTTTTAATAGAAAATCCCATAAACGTTGTTTTTTTAACAATACCAAAAACATTGATTTCCGAAAGTTTTTATATGCCAAGATTTACATTCACTCCACAATGATTTTGAAATCTAAAATAGTAACATATAAAAAATTGAAAAACAAGACCATAATAAAGAGTAAACTTTTTTTTAAAGTAACATATAATTTAGTAATGTATCATTTAATAAGGTAAATTTACTATTAAAATTTTTTATACAATTACACTGTTTTCTGTTCAACCATAAATCACTAATCTTAACATAATACCAGTATTATTCTTTTTAATAAGCAAATCCATAAAAGTTTTTTAAACCATTTCTGAAATCAGCCTTAAAAATCGAGGCATGTCATAATTTCAATTCTCAAAAGCTTTTATATACCATGTTTTACGATTAAGTGCCTCAATTATAAAAATAAAATACCAAATAACCTAAAATATTGCAGTAAATAATAATTTTATATATTTTCAGTTTCAAGATGAAGTTAACATTTGTACTTTGTTTCACATTGACCCTGGCGCTGTCGGCGCTTTCCTTACCTTTTGATCAAAGTGAGGACGAAGAATGGAACGCTTACAAGGTAACCTGTCGGGGTGGCAAACGCTTATTAATATGGCTTTATTACTATAATAAATAGAATATTTTCCAAATCATTACCTAAACTTTATCTGTTTAATTAGATCAAATATGGAAAAAGCTACGCTACGAAGGAAGAGGACCAGTTGAGGAAGAATATTTATTTTGATAATAAGCACCGTATAGCAAAACATAATGATTTGCACGCCAACGGAATCAAGACTTACAAACTAGGAGTTAATAAATTCGCCGATATGGTTAGCATTGAGTATTTATTTAACATTACCATTATCATTATACCGTCAATATCCTTATGACTGGCAATTGTTTTATTTTTTTTAGACGGCCACAGAGTTCAGTAAGTTCATGAAAGGTTATAAAGGAGAGAAAAAACAGGCCGGAGAACTTTACGTTCCCCCAGCGAACGAGAACTTGCCGAGCAGTGTAGATTGGAGGCAGAAAGGCGCAGTCACAGGTATCAAAAATCAAGGGCAGTGTGGATCCTGCTGGGCGTTCTCTAGTGTGAGTCATTACATTATTTTTTTAAC
Source organism: Halyomorpha halys (assembly GCF_000696795.3). NCBI lineage: Eukaryota > Metazoa > Arthropoda > Insecta > Hemiptera > Pentatomidae > Halyomorpha > Halyomorpha halys. The sequence continues at coordinate 91,700 of NW_027114700.1, read as the reverse complement.
TCAGATACTTCCAGAATATATTGCATTTAAAACTGTATAAAAATATCCGTTTCGTTGTTACCCACAGACTGGTTCCATCGAAGGTCAACATTTCTTGAAAACTGGCAAACTCGTATCTCTCAGTGAACAGAACTTGATGGACTGCTCCACATCAGAAGGAAACGAATCCTGTAACGGTGGCTTGATGGATTATGCTTTCGAATATGTTAAGAAAAATAATGGTATCGACACTGAAGCGTCCTATCCATACAAAGGCGAGGTATTTATTGAATTCTTTTACTGGAGCTTATTTATTATTATTTTGCTGTTATATAGCAAATTAAACTTTTGATTTTCCAGGACAGCTCAACGTGCAAATATAAGAAGGCAAATATTGGAGCCACCATCACTGGATACAAAGATGTCCAGAGTGGTAGTGAGTCAGCTCTGCAATCTGCAGTAGCCAACGTTGGACCTATATCTGTGGCCATCGACGCAAGCTCATTTGATTTCCAGCTTTATGATTCAGGCAAGTATATTATTATATTACATAAAATGGGTGAACGATTATACATGCCACCGTCATATCACAAAAATACTTAAGAAAGTAATTTAAAGACATTATATACCAATGTATTCTAAACCATTTTATTCTATTGCAACTTTCTACAGGAATCTACTACGAGGAGGACTGTAGCTCTTCAGAACTGGACCATGGTGTCCTTGCAGTCGGTTACGGTTCCGAAAACGGCAAAGACTACTGGCTGGTGAAGAACTCCTGGGGTGAGGATTGGGGTATCAGTGGCTACATCAAGATGATAAGGAACAAGAATAACAACTGTGGCATTGCTACCCAGGCTAGCTACCCACTGGTCTAATAGAATCCTAATATTTGTGCAATAAAATTGATTTATATGTTATATATATATTTTTTAATTTATCCAATCCTACCTTACATATGCATATATATGAATAAATTTTTATTGTTAATTATACTTATATAAGCTTCGTATAATGTTATTGAAATTTCAACTTACTATTTTTCAAACATTATATTACATCATTGAACAAACAACACACCACATTATAAACAATGGCAGTACATTTTACGATGCCATAACATAATTAAATGATTATTGAATGGTTAATGCTAAACATGATAGAACATTATTATTGGAAACCTTTACAAACATATCTCAGCTCCATTAGCAATAAACACCTTTATTATTCCATCAAATTGATGAATTCTAAAGTGTTAAGTTTGCTCATTTACCACCCTTAAAAAAAAATAATACAAAAACAAAAATAAGAGCGGTAGGTTATGAAAACGGATAGCTATTTACCTATAGAGTAGATACTAATTAATCGATCTATTTTTATTGTTTAACAAGAAACCGTTATCATTAGTGTAGTTGTAGGTAATTTGTAATTAGCTACGTGCACTGTATAGTGCAAATTTCGATGCGGATCGCGCATCACACATCTTTACTTACTCTAACTTTTTATGCAATTAGTCTTGTATATCACAAAACAGATATTTCTTTATCATACAGTATGACGATATGTTTCGTATATAGGTAAGTAAAAGAAAAATCTCTTTACTGTCATAAAACCACGAAAACTCGAAAAAGTCTTCTTCTCCTTTAATTAATCATCAAATTCTATATTTATCTATTCTTTATTACTAATAATAATAATACTATTATTTTCATTTCTTAATTTATTTCATTTGATTACAAATTCGAATGTAGACATAGAAACTTAATGGTGGTAATCAGTGTGGGGACAGAATGCTGACACAATTCCTGACTGGCTCACTTTTCTGACAGAACTTCACCATAGAAAACGCTTCACTATAGTGCATGTATCTTCTAGTAATGTATTTTCCAGAATAGGTTTTTGCCAAAAAACTTTCTGCGTTTCTCCATTTCACTCTTGATAATATCAACATAACTCCTAACATAAACGAGGTAGAGGGACTAAACATTTGTTAGTAAAGGGAAAATACAATTTTTTTTAAAAAATACATTGGAAATATAATAATTAAAGAAGCCAGTGTCCCAAAATATATGAAATTAATTTCTCTAATAATTTTTGAAACCCGGCGAGAAAAGTAACAACTCCTACACAACTAAAAGCTGCTGCTTTGTTCTTCTTCTGCAGGAACAAAGTATTGGATCACCTGTTAATAAATGGGTTTCCATCGATCAATGCTATCAATGGATGCCCATTTATTATTTATTTATACGGTAGTTGATAGTGTTAAGTTGATTTAAACTAAAAAGTTTAAAAATTAATGAAATTGTGACAAACTAGGATAATTTGTGTTTAATGTTGTCCATGAGGATGGCATATTTGGCCGAAACGTTGGCCTGTTGAAACTTAATATGTTAAACTTAAATTAATGTTTTTCTTATAGGATACATTTAATAAAATCTGAAAAGAAAATAATAATAATCCTCGCTGAGAAATGGAAAATCATTTTATTTGTTTCCAACTAACCAATGGAATCTTTCCATATCCATTGGTCAAACCTAAGTTATCATACAAAACTCCAGCTCCTAGGCTACAACATTGGGTTCTCAGGGATTGTTCTGTGCTATCCTGTGTATTTTGTGCTCCTGAAGAAATCAGGGACTGTGGAATATCCATATTAAGGTACATTTTATTATTTTAAAGTGCAAAGAATTGTGAATCAGTGCCGCATGTTCCCGCTACCTTTGAGCAACCTGTGCGAACACTGTACAATTGTAGCTCGGCCGTGCTCTCCGAGCTAGCTGTGACTAAATTGGCACTTTAATTAATATAAATATTACTATTAATTACTAGTGCGCGATGGCTCATTCCTTAAAGCCAGCTCAGGCCGCAAATCTACCACCAGACTCCGACGACGAGACTGGGTTTATTAAAGTAGGCGGTACATTAAAAGTATCCCCCCGCCAAACGCGATCGATGGTAAGCCAAATTCCACCAAGGAAGACGAAAAATAAGCCAGATAGCAAAAAGAAAGAAAAGAAACAGACGTGTCAAGAACAAAAAATTGACTTTACGCATCCCAATCCATTTGATACACTGAAAACTCTCCCAACTGAGGTGGGAACCGAGACCTCTCCACAAAAATCTCCCCTACTACCTCCGGTTGTCGTGGCGAGCCAGCAAATCCCGGCGGTGAGGCAATACCTAGCTCATTTACATATCAATATATACCTGGTGCGTAAAACCGGAGGGGGTGTTCAGATTTTCCTGGAGCTAGCAGCGGATCGAGACGCCGTCTCGACAAGGAAAAACGCAACAGCGTTATGTCATTAAAAACATAGACATTTCCTTGCCCTTGGAAGATGTCCAGGCTGCCTTCCAGCACTTAGCCCCTATCGATATTAGGCGTCTCCAGAAATCAAACAGTGATAGGACGAAAACCCCCTCTCCCCTATTGTTATCACGGTGCCAGTTCAGGTCACCCTAGAAGATATCAAGAAGGTACGCCATATCGACCAGTGCCTATTCGCAGCCCAACATTTTGTTCAACGAAACAAGAACATGGCTAACCTCAATGCTACCGCTGCCAGCAGTTCGGTCATACCAAGAACTACTGTGGGTACAAGGAGGCGTGCGTGCGATGTGCCCAAGAGCACAACATCAGTGCCTGCCCTAGGGTGGTAGCCCAAAAGTGCACCAATTGTGATCAGGATCATGTGGCGTCCTTCCGTGGGTGTGAAACACGCCGGAAGATCATGGACCAATGGGAAGCCAGAAAAGAACTACGAGCAGCAACCATTACGAGGCCGTCAGCGGCAGCTCGTGTTCAACCACCGACCACCACGACCACCAGACCAAGGACCAGTAGAACGGCGAGTGCAGCCACGGCTTACTCGTCATTTCTCCAGCCGCCCACAGCAGCACCTGCGCCAGAGCCCGTACCGGACTCTCCAGCTGGACCAAATGGGAGCCCAGCAACCCCTCCCACCCCCACCACCCGACTCATTCGATCCTCAGCTTCTCATGATGAACTTGATGACCCAAATGAATCAGATATTCAGTGAACTATGTTCCCGACTCATGAAAGACATGCAGGCATTCGTGTCTGATATCATTAAAGAAATCAGAGGACAAAAATCGCCATGAATTCATTTTTGGTCCTCAATTATAATTGCTGTGGCATTGCACCTAAACTAGAGGAAGTGGAGGCACTCCTAGCGCTCACTGAACCGACAGTAGCTGTCCTCACCGACACCAGAATACAGGGACGACCGCCATTTATTAGGGGCTATCACGTAGCCACCGATGACCCCCACGACCCACACGGTGGTGGTCTCATAGCGGTGCGCCATGGCATCCGCTGGAAGGAGATCCCGCCACCTCTGACCATCCGAGATGGGCGGATCAGTCATCTCACCGTTCAAGTGCTGATGCACGAACCCACTTACATCACGGGAGTGTACCGGCGTCCTAGAGGGTCAGTACTAGAACTGCGGCAGCTCTTAGACACCTGTGGAGCAAGGACGAACCATTGGCTGGTGGGAGATTTCAACGCCAGACAAACTCTATGGCATAATACCTCAGCGAACCTAGCGGGAAGACACCTAGCCTTCACGGTAGTTCACCCAGGAACTCATACTTTCCGCCATTTTGGGACAGGCTTCCAATTGACAATAGACCTCCCGTTGAGTAGGCAGCCACATCGTATCACGGGTTGCTCCGTGTCTGATTTCACCTCTTCCGATCACCGCCCGGTGATCTATGAAGTGCACGGGAGCAGCTCTGAGCCTACGACTGAAAAGTTCAACTATCAGGAGGCCGACTGGAGCCGGTTCAAAGAGGAGGTTTGCCATAGGCTGAAAGATGTACCTAAGCTGCGCTCTGTGGAGGAAGTGGACAACTACATCGGCCACTTCACGTCAGCTGTCATGGAGTCTGCGCGCCAAGCCATCCCCACCTACCACCCTAGACCTCCCCACCTTCAGAAACCCCCACCCCACATCATGGCACTCATTGTCAGCAGGCGGAACCTGAAAAACCGTCATAACCGCTCCAGGGACCCAGCAGTCAAGAAGGCTCTCAACACAATCACCACCCAGATCAGGAATCTTCTGCGCCAGTGGAAGACTGCGGTCTGGCATGATCGCTTAAGAGCTACGCACGACGACTACAGGAAATTCTAGAAACTCACTAAGGCGGCAACCAAGAAGACCTCGGCCGTTCGACTTCATGACAGGGTCCACCTCATGACCCCCACTGAGCAAGCCGAGTCACTGACTGAGCACTACCAGCGGGATATTGAGGCGCGCACTGGGATATTGCTCTCAATTCCAACCATGGCCCGTGAGAACAACTATATGTTTGTTTCACCTAGACGACTAAAGGCCATCTTGAGACGATCTCATGGCAACCGGGCCCCTGGTCACGATGGAATACAGACCGTCCTGCTAAAACAATTACCACGGAAGGGAATCGCTCAGCTCACCAACCTGTACAATTCGTGCTTGAGGCTGAGATACTTCCCCGAGATATGGAAACATGCCATCCTGTTTCCACTCCTCAAGCCGAAGAAGACAGGATTTGATGCCGACCATTACAGGCCTATAAGTCTCCTACCACATCTCGCTAAGGTATACGAAAAGATCATCTTGAATTACCTTCGGGAATTCTGTGATGAACACTCCGTTATCCCTTATGAGCAAACTGGTTTTCAGGCTAGCTTGAGCACAGAACACCATCTGATAAAGCTACAAAATGAGGTGAACTCCAGTTGAAATAGGAATCATGCTACAGCCATGATCGTCAAATCGAGACGAGATTTCCCGTTCCATCCCATTGACGTGTGGAGTTCCACAGGGAGCGGTTCTATCGCCAGTGCTATTTTCAATTTATACCGCTGATGCAGTTGGTGCAAATTTACAAACTAGCTACGGTCGCCGCCTATGCCGACGACATCGCCATCTACAGCAGCCGTATGAACCCCAAACATGCCCTAGGGCGAGCCGGAGCGGTCTGCAAAGAGATTGTTCAACGCCTGGGTAATTTAAACATCACCATGAACCCAGCTAAGACAGTCTGCGTAGTGTTCCCTCAGCAATAGTACAAGCGATCGACTCTCCCGAAGTCGCTCAAACTGGATAACACTATCATTTCCCCTTCAAACTCGATAGTATTCTTTTTTACTAGTTAAGGGTTAAATGCCGAAGGCCAAATTACCTTTCATTTTCATATTTAAATAACATCTTTCATTATTATTATTAGTAATAAAGAATAGATAAATATAGAATTTTATGATTAATTAAAGGAGAAGAAGACGTTTTCGTGGTTTTATGACAGTAAACAGATTTTTTTTTTTTCCAAAACCCCTACAAAATTTTAATGGTGTATTTATAAACTATGAACTTTCTCCTTTTACTGTAGAACATCTACATTCTAAGGAGTCCTTTGGAGTGTATTATTTTTGTTGTCAGTATTTATAGAAGTGTATAATGTGTTGGGGCACACATTATTTCTGAATTTAACAAACCTAACTCTAATAAAAACTTAATCCTAATACTACGTGACCTTACGTAGTATGTTGCCAACGCACCGGAGGGGGGGTCAGGTGTTAACGTGTTGAATAACGGATTCGTACAGTACTGAAGTGAATCGAAAAATTTGATGTGTCGTCGCTTAATGAACTCTGGTATAGTGGGCAACTCGAACAATTGATGCAGCTCCAGTGGCCTCTTCCTCCTGGAATCCTGAAAAGTTTGAAGAAGGCGCTGGGTTCCATCTGATATGTGGGTAAATAATGGTGCCCCATATAGTAGAGCTGGTCTCAGAATACTGTTGTATATCTGCAGCTTCAATCTCAATGAGAGAGCCGGAGAAGTGAAGAGGTGGTTGAGAAGATATGTCTTTCGTCTTACTGTCCTCGCCTTCTAATATAAATGGGCGGAAAGCTTAAGATGACGGTCTAGCTTTACGCCCAAATATACGATAGAGTTGGAAGGTGAGCTCACATGGAGAGTCTTATGGAGAGTCTCTTCGGCAGTCTTGATCTCTTGTGCGCTGTGTGCGCGACAACACAATCCGTTTTGGCTGCATTGATTGAGATGTTCAACTAGCCCAGCTTTTGAACATTCTCAGAGCATACTGCTTCAACCTGATGTAGAGCTGTCTTGGCGTTCATACTGCTGCTGTTGATGGCAATATCGTCAGCGTAAGCGGCGACCGTTGCCTTCTTGTAGTTCTTGCCAACAACATCAGCAGTATAAATTGAAAACAAGACGCGAAAGGACTGCTCCTTGAGGCACTCCGCAAGTCAGAGGGATAGATGTTGAGTGTTCTTCACAACAGCGACGGTCCTGCTGTTAAGAAATGAGGCGATCACACTGTAGAGTTCCGGGCACTCTTGGTCCACGAGCTTACGACATAGAATGCCGTGAGACACGGAGTCGAATGCTTTTGTGCAGTCGATGGATATCATGGCCGTTGCCTCATTACGGTTGAAGGTGGTATTTACCTCAGTCTAGAGTTTCATTAGATGATGCTCTGTGCTGAGGCGAGCATGGAAGCCGGTCTGTTCAAAAGGAATTACGGAGTGTTCATCGCAGAAGTATCAAATATAGAATTTGATGATTAATTAAAGGAGAAGAAGACTTTTTCGAGTTTTCGTGGTTTTATGACAGTAAAGAGATTTTTCTTTTACTTACCTATATACGAAACATATCGTCATACTGTATGATAAAGAAATATCTGTTTTGTGATATACAAGACTAATTGCATAAAAAGTTAGAGTAAGTAAAGATGTGTGATGCGCGATCCGCATCGAAATTTGCACTATACAGTGCACGTAGCTAATTACAAATTACCTACAACTACACTAATGATAACGGTTTCTTGTTAAACAATAAAAATAGATCGATTAATTAGTATCTACTCTATAGGTAAATAGCTATCCGTTTTCATAACCTACCGCTCTTATTTTTGTTTTTGTATTATTTTTTTTTAAGGGTGGTAAATGAGCAAACTTAACACTTTAGAATTCATCAATTTGATGGAATAATAAAGGTGTTTATTGCTAATGGAGCTGAGATATGTTTGTAAAGGTTTCCAATAATAATGTTCTATCATGTTTAGCATTAACCATTCAATAATCATTTAATTATGTTATGGCATCGTAAAATGTACTGCCATTGTTTATAATGTGGTGTGTTGTTTGTTCAATGATGTAATATAATGTTTGAAAAATAGTAAGTTGAAATTTCAATAACATTATACGAAGCTTATATAAGTATAATTAACAATAAAAATTTATTCATATATATGCATATGTAAGGTAGGATTGGATAAATTAAAAAATATATATATAACATATAAATCAATTTTATTGCACAAATATTAGGATTCTATTAGACCAGTGGGTAGCTAGCCTGGGTAGCAATGCCACAGTTGTTATTCTTGTTCCTTATCATCTTGATGTAGCCACTGATACCCCAATCCTCACCCCAGGAGTTCTTCACCAGCCAGTAGTCTTTGCCGTTTTCGGAACCGTAACCGACTGCAAGGACACCATGGTCCAGTTCTGAAGAGCTGCAGTCCTCCTCGTAGTAGATTCCTGTAGAAAGTTGCAATAGAATAAAATGGTTTAGAATACATTGGTATATAATGTCTTTAAATTACTTTCTTAAGTATTTTTGTGATATGACGGTGGCATGTATAATCGTTCACCCATTTTATGTAATATAATAATATACTTGCCTGAATCATAAAGCTGGAAATCAAATGAGCTTGCGTCGATGGCCACAGATATAGGTCCAACGTTGGCTACTGCTGATTGCAGAGCTGACTCACTACCACTCTGGACATCTTTGTATCCAGTGATGGTGGCTCCAATATTTGCCTTCTTATATTTGCACGTTGAGCTGTCCTGGAAAATCAAAAGTTTAATTTGCTATATAACAGCAAAATAATAATAAATAAGCTCCAGTAAAAGAATTCAATAAATACCTCGCCTTTGTATGGATAGGATGCTTCAGTGTCGATACCGTTATTTTTCTTAACATATTCGAAAGCATAATCCATCAAGCCACCGTTACAGGATTCGTTTCCTTCTGATGTGGAGCAGTCCATCAAGTTCTGTTCACTGAGAGATACGAGTTTGCCAGTTTTCAAGAAATGTTGACCTTCGATGGAACCAGTCTGTGGGTAACAACGAAACGGATATTTTTATACAGTTTTAAATGCAATTTATTCTGGAAGTATCTGAGTTAAAAAAATAATGTAATGACTCACACTAGAGAACGCCCAGCAGGATCCACACTGCCCTTGATTTTTGATACCTGTGACTGCGCCTTTCTGCCTCCAATCTACACTGCTCGGCAAGTTCTCGTTCGCTGGGGGAACGTAAAGTTCTCCGGCCTGTTTTTTCTCTCCTTTATAACCTTTCATGAACTTACTGAACTCTGTGGCCGTCTAAAAACAATAAAACAATTGCCAGTCATAAGGATATTGACGGTATAATGATAATGGTAATGTTAAATAAATACTTAATGCTAACCATATCGGCGAATTTATTAACTCCTAGTTTGTAAGTCTTGATTCCGTTGGCGTGCAAATCATTATGTTTTGCTATACGGTGCTTATTATCAAAATAAATATTCTTCCTCAACTGGTCCTCTTCCTTCGTAGCGTAGCTTTTTCCATATTTGATCTAATTAAACAGATAAAGTTTAGGTAATGATTTGGAAAATATTCTATTTATTATAGTAATAAAGCCATATTAATAAGCGTTTGCCACCCCGACAGGTTACCTTGTAAGCGTTCCATTCTTCGTCCTCACTTTGATCAAAAGGTAAGGAAAGCGCCGACAGCGCCAGGGTCAATGTGAAACAAAGTACAAATGTTAACTTCATCTTGAAACTGAAAATATATAAAATTATTATTTACTGCAATATTTTAGGTTATTTGGTATTTTATTTTTATAATTGAGGCACTTAATCGTAAAACATGGTATATAAAAGCTTTTGAGAATTGAAATTATGACATGCCTTGATTTTTAAGGCTGATTTCAGAAATGGTTTAAAAAACTTTTATGGATTTGCTTATTAAAAAGAATAATACTGGTATTATGTTAAGATTAGTGATTTATGGTTGAACAGAAAACAGTGTAATTGTATAAAAAATTTTAATAGTAAATTTACCTTATTAAATGATACATTACTAAATTATATGTTACTTTAAAAAAAAGTTTACTCTTTATTATGGTCTTGTTTTTCAATATTTTTATGTATTACTAGTTTAGATTTATAAATCATTCTGGAGTGAATGTAAATCTTGGCATAAAAAACTTTCGGGAATCAATGTTTTTGGTATTGTTAAAAAAACAACGTTCGAGAATCGAAGTTTTGGGCATCTTCCGATTTTAAAGGCTGATCGTTAAAAGCAATGTATGGGATTCGCTCATTAAAAAGATTAATATTGGTATTATGTTATGGTTAGTGAGTTTTGATTGTACATACATAAAACATTGTAAATAAAAATAATTTAAGAAATCTGACGTTCGGTAGTTTGAATTTTATAATTTATTTATAATTTCATATTTCATTCAATCTTATATTTGGGACTAAACCGATTTTTAGGCTTATGGTATTCAAACGTGTGCTTTTTAAAAAAAAATAAAATAAAAGAGCTGATCTGACACTTACTTTAAATTAAAATTGAAAAAAAAATTGTTAAAATTTTATCTTCCTAAATATATCTGTAATTACGTAACTAAAATTTAAAATTTGGATTAAAATTTCCCAATCTGTTGAGGTCGGATAAGGCGAATCCCACGTCGGCGGGGTTCTACCTAAGTTACTTAAAGGCATTACCTTTCCTAATTGGTGTCTCTGCAACTGTTACTGTTACTGAGGACTGTATGTATTTCACTTATTCACTCCCTGTATTTATACTGAGGTTTCCTTATCTGATTTGTTGTCAATGGCCTGTCGGTGTGATGATTTGGTAAAGATTGATCGTGCATACGTCAACTGATATTTACGTGGTGTTTATTTCTTACAAGAAAAAAAACAAAACTTAAAACAGCTTTAGTGTGCACTCCTAGTGTCAGATATTTATTTAAATAATTAGTTAATCGAATTTAATAGAATGTTAGTACATAATTCCGAGTAGTTATTCAGGACTTGCTCGTCAGTCTTTAATTATTAACGTGTTAAAAACTATTTAAAAAAATTTAGAATGAACTAAATTGTATGTCTTCTAGATTCTTATAATAGAAGGATAATTATTTTATTTACTTTGTACAATGAAAATGTGCGAGCATTTTCGCCGTAATGAAAATTTCACTAACCGGATAATAGTGATGAAATGTGATAATTTCTTTACACTAATTATTTTATGCGCACTTGTATACCAGAGATCATAGGTAATCTTGGCGCTGATGATCTGTACGCTATTTTCTGGTCCGTCTGTACGTGACCCGTTGCGGTACTAATAGTACAAGAGCCCAAGAGGAGAAAAAATCAGTTATTTCACCCATATTTTTGATTACTATAATGAAAAACTATATATAATTACTATTCAAAGTTGATGAGTCTGCCAAGTATACGTAGGGGGAATAAAAAATGGCGGATTTTTAAAAAAAGTTAAAAATAATTAATTTATCAATCGGAGCTCTATATCTTTAATACTACCAGCAATAGAAAATCTAAGATAACATCATTTTAAGTAGAGTAAATTTGCTAAACTGTAAGCCCTAATAGAGCTACGTTCAATAGTTGTTGAGATATAGCTTTTTAAAAAGCAATATTTCATAAAAAGGTTGTACAGAACGTACTGAAAGATCAGTAGTTAGTGAATTTATTTTGAAAAATCTATTTCTCAGGAACTATGTGGCCAAATTTATACTCATATGCGAATACCATAAAAACTGATACTCCTACGAAGATAAACAGTATAAATTATTTTATAGTAAATTTAACTAGCATTAATTTGAGTGCTGAAAGACATCTGTACGTCCTATGATTTCTGAAATAAAGTTTTTCAAAACTCAAACTTATTGTCTGAACAACTATAAATCAATTTATTTTAGGAAATATCATGAAAACTACTATTCTTACAAAGGTAAAGGTCAACTACTTTATAGTACGTTAAACTAGCTTTAATTTGAGTGCTTAGAGACATTTATACGTCACATAGTTCCTGAGATATAAATTTCTCAAAATAAATTAACTAACTACTAATCTTTCAGTAGATTTTTAAGAAATGTTGCTTTTTAAAAAGCTGTATCTCGAGAACTATTGGACGTAAATAGCTCTATTAGGGCTCATATTTCAGAAAATTTACTCTCCACTACTAATAACATTCTTTTAGATTCTCTAGTGTTGTTGGTAATTTTTGAGATATAGAGCTCCAAATGAAAAATTAAGGTTTTGAAACAGCCGCCATTTTTTATTCCCCCAACCTATACTTGGCAGACTCATCAGTTTTGACTAGTAATTATACCTAGTTTTCATTAAAGTAATCAAAAATTGGGGTGAAATAACTGTCTTTTTTTCTTTCCAGCTCTTGTACTATACATAACCTTTTCAGAAATACCAACATGTCCCGACACATAATTAGTTTTTACTTATGCTTTATTTAATTCCATTTGAGGCTTTGAATGTGTATAATTTCCCTAAATTATTAATAAAACAAAAACTTATAACTATGATAAAAAAAAAAAAGATTCATTAATTTTTTAAAAATACATTTTACTATCTTCCATGCTACCTCAAGAATCGATACCTTCGGAAGAACCCTACTCTATGAATTAAAGTGTGTTTAAATAATTTTTTTTTACTCTGATTAGTATGTTTATATAATTTTGACTTAATTTTTTTTTTGTTATATATTTGATGGAAAAAATAGAGAATTGAAAAACTAAAGAACAATAAAAAGCTATAATAAAATAAATTAAAATGTGCAAGGGAAATAATGATAAATAAAAAAAAATCTGGTATAACTTTAAAACATAATTCAAACATTTTCATAATCTGACAATTAGCAAGATTTTATGCTGTAATTATTTAAATTAACAGGATTAAAAAAAAAATGATCTTTACTAGTCATATGTATGCTGTGTATGAGACAACCCAATGAAGTTAGGGCAGCATAACATTTCTAATAAAGGAAGATTATTGATTGACCGTGTGTATAGATGAATGGAATATGGTCCGGGTGCGGAAAAAAAAACTCAAATAGTAGATAATTATACGATTTTATTGAGCCAACGTTTCGCCCCACGTTGCAGGGCTTCGTCAGGGCTGTTTTGACGGCAGTCAAAAACACTTTGTTTTTGCCCTGACGAAGCTCTGCAACGCGCGGCGAAACGTTGGCACAATAAAATAGTATAATTATCTACTATTTGAGTTTTTTTTACCGCACCCGGACCATATTCCATTCATTTCTAATAAAAGGTTTTTCCCTCTCTGTTGGGTACTTGATTTGAAGGAGCCATGAGACACACAGAGCTGTCTGCTGATTCTTCGGCAGCATTCGAGGTTGATTAGGTTAGCGCATTAGCTCCCTCGGCCACAAGCGGCCTACTGCATATAATTAATAAAAGTTAGCGAAACAAAACCAACATGAAATTGCAGCACTGTGCACAATGCAGTTTTTATTCCGCTTAACGAATTCATTGATCCCTATTTATCTAGTAGTGCTATTCAACTTTTTGGATGTAGACGAAACATTCAGATCTGCATGCCAAACTGCTTCAATGTTGTTGGGTTTTTGAATTACTTCCTCTACGATAATGAATTCATAAACGTTTGAAAAATCGTTTCAAAGACATGTTTTCTTTAATTTTATATAAAACACATATACAATGGTTCAATATTGTATTTCAATTTAAAGTTGTTTCCAAAACTAAAATAATAATTGTGACGAAATCCCAAGGAAAGAATCCATGATATGGCTTGTGTTATACAAATTAATTATTTAATTTTTTTTTTTGTAAGCTTACGAAACTTTTTAAGCAATTTGGATCTATCAATTAATGAAAAGTTTCATGCATTAATTGATAGCCCCAATAAGCAAAAACGTTATTTCATAACTCTCAAGTAGGGTAAGGAAGCGATAATAGTCCTTATTTTCATTTCTGAATTCTTTGCATTTCTATTGACTCAGAAGTAATCACTATATTTTTCTGAAGTTTAAAAAAAAAACGACGAAGCATTTTGAGTAAAGGAGACCTCAACTCCGTAGCTCGACATCAGGACAAAAGACACAATTTTCAATGTAATTGTTTTGACGGGGTTTTTTTTACTCAGGAGAGTACATGAAGTGGGATCACGAAATAAATATTTGGTATGACTTCCGTATTTTCTATACCGTGTCGTGAACAAGCGGGAATCATCGAATTATTTATTATTTTTTTTACATTGCGTATACAATTAGACCACTTAAGAAAAATGACAGCAAAGAGTATGTTATAAAAAAATCCGACGGCTGTCATATAGAGGAGTGATCACAGTTTCAAGAGTTGTTCTTCATTTATGAGTATTCTTCAATTCCGGAACGTAACGTAAAAAAAAATTATCTTTCTGGGTTTACCCTCAACCATCAAGGATTTCTTCCATCATTATTTTTGATTGTTTTATGGGAAAAAATAAATATCACTGTCTGCGGTTAGAAAGTGTTGTAATGTGAAGTAATGTTTAATTTAAGTTTTACTGTTTGTATTTATGGAATTATGTAATTTATATTTAATCATAACCTGATATTATATAACCTTTAAAAAAAAAAAAATAAGAGTCGTCAATTTATTTAGCATATTTCATAATTTTAAGAATTCTGATTATTGGTAATATATCTTTGAATAACAACAATATCAACTAAGTTAATGATGGATAATAAATGCAGTCCTAAGAAAGATAAATTTAGAAGTACTGTCTAAATATATTGGACTGCTACAGTGCGCTGCATAACGACGTATCCTCCAAACATTTTTTTTTATTATTTATTTACATTTTAGCTATTAGGTATTGTTTTGTTTTTTTCCCCTCTTGATTTTAGTTTTTAAATTATTCTATTATTTTTTTTTCAATGGCTCATGTCCTCCACTGCGGACCTACTCATCCTCAGAATAGGAATGAGAGGTAGGGATGGGATATCGATATCGATAATATCCATATTATCGAAATTTTGATAGTTGGTCTCCGATATCCGATATTTTGATATCGATATTAAGTAACCGATAATATTGATTATGTATATTGATATTGTCCTCCGATAATATCGGATTATCGGTTTGTAAAAAAAAAAAGGTCACCTGAAAAATATAGATGTAAATAAAAGAAATATTCGAGTTAGTTTTATTAGTCCATTCGATCTATAATCAGCAATAATTTTTAATATTACCTTATTGAGAAATCGATATTTTGTTTCAATAATTAAATATACATATCGATATATTGTTATTAATGTCGATTTCTAAGGTTAGCAACAATATTCCGATATCATTTTATCGGAATATCGATATTTTATTTTAACAGACTAGGAATGTTTAAAAAGAAACATCGATGTTTTGTTTCTGTTATTAAATATCTTAATATAAACATGTAATTATCGATATTTGTAATTTTTATTAATATCGATATTAAGGTTAGTAAAAATACTTCAATATTATTTTATCGAAATATCGATATTTTGTAATAGAATATTAAAAATATTTTATAAAACATTTCAAAACGAAAATTCCATATATTGTTACTATAATTTAATATCCATATCCATATTTGACATTAATATCGATATCTAAGGTTAGCAACAATATTTCGATATTATTTTATTGAAATATCTATATTTTGTTTAAAAAGACTGGAAATCTTTACAAAGAAATATCAATATTTTGTTTCTGTAATTAAATATCGATATTGAAGTTTAGCAGCAATATTCCGGTATTATTTTATCGAAATATCGATATTTTGTTTAAAAAAAATGGGAATGTTTAAAAAGAAATATCGATATATTGTTTCGGTAATTGAATACCCATTTCGATATTTGACATTTTTATTAATAATGATATTGAAATTTAGCACAGATATTTCGATATTAATTTATCGAAATATCGATATTTTTTAAAAAGACTAGAAATGTTTAAACAGAAATATCAGTGTTTTCTTTCTAAAATTAAATATCCATATTGATATTTGACATTCTTATTAATATCGATATTAAAGTTTAGCAAAGATATTTGATATTATTTTATCGAAATATCGATATTATGTAATAGAATATTAAGAATATTTTATATAACATTTCAAAACGAAAATTCCGTATTGTTTCTATAATTTAATATCCATATCGGTATTTGACATTGTTATTAATATCGATTTCGAAGGTTAGAGGGTAATATCCCGATATTACTTTATCGAAATATCGATATAACAAATTTTGATATTTTAAATATGAAATCAAATATAAATATAGACATTTTTTAATATCTTTACGTTATTTAAGAGACTTATGTTACGCAAAGGTATATCAATAATATTTTAATGTTTTCCATCGTTGGTAATATCGATATCGAATATTTGCAAATATATTCCGATATAATTTTATCGAAATATCGATATTGTGTTTAAAAAGACAAGAAAATTGAAAAATAGAATATCGATATTTTATTTTGATAATTACATGTTCCTTTCGATATTTTGTATTGTTGTAATATCGATATAGAATATAAGCAACAATATTCCGATATTACTTTATTGAAATATCTATATTTTGTTAAAAATACTAGAAAATTAACTAAAAATAACAATATTTCTATAAAAAAATATCAGAATATTGTTGATAATATTCCATATCGGTATTACAATAATTCAAATTTCGAAATAAATATGTAATTATCAAATTAAAATAACGATATTCCATTTTTTAATTTTCTCTCCTTTTTTAACAAAATATTGATATTTCGATAAATTAATATGGGAATATTGTTCCCAATTTTCGATGTCTATATTATAATAATGAACAATAACTAAATAAATATCTAATTATCAAAATAAAATATCGATATTCCTATATTAAAATTTCTTTCAATTTTCTTGTCGGTTAAAACAAAATATTGATATATCAATAATATAATATCGGAATATTGTTACTAATTTTCGATATTGATATTACAATAATACAAATATCGAAATAAATATGTAATTATCAAAATAAAATATCGATATTCTATTTTTCAATTTTCTTCTCTTTTTAAACAAAATATCGATATTTCGATAAAATAATATCGGGATATTGTTGCTAATATTCTATATTGATATTACAACAATACAAAATATCGAAATAAATATGTAATAATCAAATAAAATATCGATATTCCATAAATAATAACGGAATATTAT
The DNA here is from genome assembly GCF_000696795.3 of Halyomorpha halys. Classification (NCBI taxonomy): domain Eukaryota; kingdom Metazoa; phylum Arthropoda; class Insecta; order Hemiptera; family Pentatomidae; genus Halyomorpha; species Halyomorpha halys. Next base: position 74,358 of record NW_027114700.1, on the reverse strand, counting down.
TTCTAATATTCCATATCGATATTACAACAATACAAAATATCGAAATAAATATGTAATTATCAAAAAAAATATCGATATTCCATTTTTAATTTTTCTAGTCATTTTAAACAAAATATCAATATTTCGAAATAAATATGTAATTATCAGAATAACATATCGATATTCCATTTTTAATTTTCTATACAATTTTCTCTTCTTCTTAAACAAAATATCGATATTTCTCTAAACTAATATCAGAATATTGTTGCTAATATTCTTTATCGATATTTCAACAATTCAAATAATTGAAATAAATATGTTTGGAGAAGTTTGTCGGGGGGTGCGGTCAGCAAAGAACAACATTAATAAACAAAACCATATTTATTTATTTTATGCCGACGTTTCGACCTGAGTTTCAGGTCTTCATCAGGGGTTGTGGCGTAGAAGGTAGGCAAGCAACTCAATTATAAATATGTAATTTAAGTAAATGAAATAAATATGTAATTATCAAAATAAAATATCGATATTCCTATTTTAAAAGTTCTATTTAATATAGTCAATTTATATAAAATATCGATATTTTGATAAAATAATATCGGAATATTGTTACTAATATTCTTTATCGATATCTCAACAATACAAATAATTGAAATAAATATGTAATTATCAAAATAAAATATCGATATTCCATTTTTATATTTTCTATACAGTTCTCTACAATTTAAACAATTATATTTTAGTTTATATTTGTTATGTTTATGATATAGTTGCTTCGCTTCATCGTTATTAAGAGTTTCTTATATATTTTGATTAGGTATGACATAAAATAAGTTTTCGTATGACATGCTATCTTATCATTTTATAATTATTATTACTTTAATTCATTAAATTTTCGATATCGATATTTTAGTTCTGATATAATATTGATATCGATATTGCAAACCTATATCAATATCGATATTTTGCTTTCGATATCCCATCCCTAATGCAAGGTTCATTTCTCGGGAACGTCGTGAAATAAATTTTGTCTGACCCAGATAGGGTTCGAACCCACTGCCGTCAAAACAAAGCACACTGGGAATTTCGTCCCAAATAGCTCACCTATCGGGGCCTCAAAGCTATTTTAAAAACTGTTCATTTAAGTCCTGTCAAACTACAAGTATTTCAATTATGATAAGAATATTCGTGAGCGATCAGTTTTAGCAGGCCCGATTAAAATTGGAGAGAGTCAGAATAAATAGATGAAGTAGTTTCCATTGAGACCTAGTGCACTTTTGATTTTTAAATGTGTGCCTCGGTTTTGAGATCGACATTTAAAACTTGTGAATATTTACGTTCAAGTTACACGAAGTTGAAATAATGCAGTACGGTGCGTATATCACACAACTGCCGCTTATCACCCTTTCTTTGTTAAAAGTATTCCTCGCTCGGTTCAAAACATATACTGCTATATTATTCACCAATTTTAACAGTTTCGGATTACCATTTTTAATGAAAATTTTTAGCTTTTTCTTTTTCATAACTGTTGAAATTTGAAAATAAAACAGAGCCTTTCTCTAATTGTAAATAAGTATTAAAACGTATTTCCTGTTATATGAACGTAGATTTCCATAAACATCTTACTATTATAAATCTATTATGTTCTAAGACTTTTAACTGCAATTCATCAGTTATTCACAGGTTATTTTTAATTTAATGGTTTATAAATTTAAATTTAGCAATATCAAAGCATCAGCATAACCAATTGCTATTTTACTACCTATCATAAAACTATTTCTTTGCAATGTATCTTCCCAATGACATAATTTAACGCTGAAAGTCATGATAGTGAGTTTCTATATGAGGACAAAGGGTTGATCAAGTGCCTAGTTCAAAATTGTAAACCACGTCAATTCTCACTTCCTAGGCATGTCCCATGGTTTTTTATGTTACACTGTATAAATGTTTTCATTAATGACTTTTTTTTTTTTGCATCAAGGCACACCTTCTCTACGATAATATCTGGATAGAAAATGAAAACAAATTCCTTTTACTACAATCCTGATTGGTTTTATGTTGTCACAGCTTTTTCCCCCAGTGTGTTCAAACTTCGTATATTTCATAAATCTATCTCCAAAACCAAGAAGGGGAAACAAATGTCACGTATTGAAACATCTAAGACAATAGTACTTTATCTTAGTTATTCAGTTTTGTTTTCATTAAACACCCGCGTTGCTTGCTGAAAATTGATAGGCATAAATGTTCTTTATACTTTCTCAACATTTCTGTTAATGAAAGTATATATCTAATTAGTTGAGAATAGTCAGTTATTTTGAACACAGATTTCGAAATTATATGAGATTTATCGTTCACATACAATGTTAAATCAAAAAATCTGTAGCAACGAAGCAAGAAAACATCTTAATCCTTACTTCCTAGAAAATAATGTTAACAAAACCTATCGTATGCAGATGGTGAAGATTTTGTGTTCAGTATAATGAAATATAGAATTAAATTTTTTTATTTGTTTGATTTAGTAATAAGCAGATAGTGAGATTCATGTGAGACATTAGTGTTGACTTAAATATAACTAGAAGTTATATAAAACAAGTAAAACAATTTTTTGTTTTTCACTACTCACAATCTCATCTTGCTTCCTACAAACCAAAAATAACTCAAAATAATCCATTATATTTTTAACGATCCATATAAGATAATTTTAAATAGAATTAAACTAAGAAATATATTAATTAGCCTTCCACGGGAAGTATCAGAAAGCATTATTTTTTGTTTATCAAAATATATTTTTTACACATAAATAAATAAAGATTTACAATCACTTCCTGGATAGCTCTGGCTAATCCTTTACATTTTTTCTCCCTGAACAATGAATTATTAAAATAAATATCTGATAACGGAAACGAGTTTATACTTACACAAATTTTTTTAACGTTTTGTTTAAGAAAAAGTACACAAGTATCGGATCACATACTTATAATCAATCTTTATAAAATTAAAACATGTCACAACTGACAACAAACAAGATAATCTGAACCAAGTATAAATACTGCCTGAGACTGAAGGAAAACCATACTACCATCACCTACCAGATAGAGAAATCTTCATTTACGAAAGGTAAGAATCTTGAAAGATTTTCTATAATAATGGAAAGTGTTACATTATGCAAAGTGGCTATTTTTAATAGATAAATATCGTTCCATAATGTTTTTGGATAAATCTAATATAATTCTTTAATTCAGAAAAACAATTTCAGTTTCACGATGAAGTTAGCATTTGTACTTTGTTTCACATTGACCCTGGCGCTATCGGCGCTTTCCTTACCTTTTGATCAAAGTGAGGACGAAGAATGGAACGCTTACAAGGTAATCTGTCGGGATAGCGAACGCTTATTAATATCGATTTATTACTATGATAAATAGATAATTTTCCGAATCGTTCACATCATTACCTTAACATTAATTTATCTGTTGAATTAGATCAAATATGGAAAAAGCTACGCTACGAAGGAAGAGGACCAGTTGAGGAAGAATATTTATTTTGATAATAAGCACCGTATAGCAAAACATAATGATTTGCACGCCAACGGAATCAAGACTTACAAACTAGGAGTAAATAAATTCGCCGATATGGTTAGCATTAAGTATTTATTTAACATTACCATTATTATTATATCGTCAATATCCTTATGACTGGCAATTGTTTTATTGTTTTTAGACGGCCACAGAGTTCAGTAAGTTCATGAAAGGTTATAAAGGAGAGAAAAAACAGGCCGGAGAACTTTACGTTCCCCCTGCGAACGAGAACTTGCCGAGCAGTGTAGATTGGAGGCAGAAAGGAGCAGTCACAGGTATCAAAAATCAAGGGCAGTGTGGTTCCTGCTGGGCGTTCTCTAGTGTGAGTCATTACATTATTTTTGTAACACACATATTTCCAGAATATTTTCCATTTAAAATTGTTTGAAAATTTCTATTTCGTTACCCACAGACTGGTTCCATCGAAGGTCAACATTTCTTGAAAACTGGCTAACTGGTATCTCTCAGTGAACAGAACTTGATGGACTGCTCCACAGCAGAAGGAAACGAATCGTGTAACGGTGGCTGGATGGATCAGGCATTTGAGTACGTCGTGAAAAATAATGGAATCGACACTGAAGCGTCCTATCCATACAAAGGCGAGGTATATATACATTTCCTTTACTGGAGCTTATTTATTTTAATTTTATTATAATACATCAAGTTAATTTCTTGATATTCCAGGACAGCTCAACATGTAAATATAAGAAGGCAAATATTGGAGCCACCATCACTGGATACAAAGATGTCCAGAGTGGAAGCGAGTCAGATCTGCAATCAGCAGTAGCCAACGTTGGACCTATATCTGTGGCCATCGACGCAAGCTCATTTGATTTCCAGCTTTATGATTCAGGCTAGTTACAAAAAGACTTAAGAAATTCATTCGATATTCCAATGTATTCACGACTATTTTATGTTATTTCTATGGCTAACAGGAATCTACTACGAGGAGGACTGCAGCACTACAGAACTTGACCACGGTGTCCTTGCAGTAGGTTACGGTTCAGATAACGGCAAAGACTACTGGCTGGTGAAGAACTCCTGGGGTGAGGATTGGGGTATCAGTGGCTATATCAAAATGACTAGAAACAAGAAAAACAATTGCGGCATAGCTACAAAGGCAAGCTACCCATTGGTATAATAAAATCCTAAAATGTTTACAATAAAATAAAATTAATTATAATAAATTCTTTTATTCATTCAATCCTTATTTTAAATGTAAGGTCTATTATGAATCAAAAATGTATCCTTCCACTGAAATTATTAAAATTTCAACGATAAGTCTTAACCAATAATTAAAAATATATCATTTCTCAAACTTTATTAGAGTTAATACTTAATACTGATAAGAGTTAATACTTATATGAAACAATCACGATATAGGAGATAACCTAATCTAATGATTATTAAATAAATGCTGAATGGGTGACAAAGGCCAATGTTGAAGATAAAAATATAAGTAGAATCATTTATAAATATAAACTCATGGTGTAGCATGTGTTGTTTTTTTTATTATCTCTCTATTATCCTTTTCCCTCCCAATTAAATAAGTTTAAACACTTAGTGATAACTAGATACATACATAGACAAGGTATCTCACTAATACTCGGTAATATTTTCAGAGCTAATCGTAATTCTCAAAAGCTACAAAATAGTTCTTATAAACTATGGCTGATTTACAACAGGATAGGAGTAAATAGGTATTTTGTGTTTTTGCTGAACAAATTAGCAATCATTCAAAAACCATTCAAGGTAATGAAAATCTAACAGTACTATCGTGAAGTAGATAAAATTATGTTTAAGAAATATGGTCCGGTGGTGTTCCTCAAGGAAATAATCTCAGTCCATTACCGATATCCCATGCTTTGCGAATATTGATATTATAGTATAATCCTAGTTATTATAGTATTTCTAGTTAAATCTTCCAGCTGTAAAAATTCAGGAAAATTAGAAAGGGTAGCAACAATTACTAAATATTCCTTTAGGTTGGATACTAATAGGTCAAAACCCACTTCCATCAGTGAAAGGGGTAGTACTTTTCTGTATGTCATTTTTAGTTTGACTTTTCACTCCTGATACTTTTAAAAAAGTTCTTGATATCATGTGTAATATTGATACAATGTACGGTAGATTCCGCTCTGCTCTATTCTGGTGACCCATGGATGACCTAAATGCAATTTAGTTTACATTTTTGAAGTGAGTAATTTGGAAATCATTCCGTTCTCTCCCCGGAATAGCAGCCGTCGATAACATTGAGCTCGTCCTTCAAGTGAAAAAAAAAACCCTACAGTCCTCAATGTTCCTAAGTTGCATAACTTTTCATCATTGTTATTTCTGAATCTGAGTCCGACATCTCTGAAATGTCTTGCGCAATTCGATCACAACTTGAAGCTCAAACTTCTCTTAAGAGTGTGTCCTCCTGATCTAATAAACGGCCAGGCTTATATAACTTAAGTTTATGTGGCCGAAGCTTAAGAAGAATCCTCTATAGCCAAACTGGAACCTTATATACCGATTTTTTAAACAAACTCAGTAGCGGCTAGTGGTCTGTTTCTAGTAATACGTTTTCCTTGCCAAATGTATAGTGTGTGAATCTTTCCGCTCCGAAACATGTCCTTAGTAATTCTTTCTCATATTGAGAATATCTACTTCAAACCTCTATCAGAGGGTTGGAAGCATAAGCCAGCGGTTAGTCATCTTAAGTTAATACGGGACCGAGTCTCACTGAACTGGCATCTAAACTTTAAATTATAAAAAGTTGAATCAACATGCTCAGTCCACACGAACTCATTATCTTCTCGTAATGCTTCCCTGAGAGGCGTCACCTAGACAGCATAATTGGGATTAAATTTAGATACATAATTGAACATTCTTCAGATCCTTTGCAGTGATTTCTTATTGACAGGCGTCTTGAATTCTTGAATAGCTTTCGCATTCTCTTCATCCATCCTCATTCTTATTGAACTGAATGTACGATACAAAAAAGTAAAGTAAGTTGTTGTCTGTACATAAAAACCTAAACATAACAATAAATAAACAATTGTCCAAATTTAATTTAATTCTATTATTTTTAGCTTGTTCTAAAATCAAGAGCGATACGTTATACATTTTCGCATTGTCGTCTGCCCAAAGTAAGATATCATCTTCGAAAGTAATCACATTTGTCATTCCTCTAAAAAATTTCGCTAGTTACTTCATGAAAAGATGCCAAACCGTTTCAACCAGTATCTTCCTCATGGTGCTACAAAAAAGTACAATTTTGAACTAACTCGTCGAGGCGAATCCTCCAAAACCCTAATTCAGCATCAAAATTGCAATGAAACGTTGCTCTCTGGATATTGCTCGAGAGGTCGTTTTATGGCATTATTTAATAGCCGTGGATATAATATTAACCTTATTCATTAGTCTTTTTTTAAGACTATTACCACTTAATTCACCCATTCCATCGGTTCGTTATATTTGCAATTATATCTGACTTTTTCATCCTATTCAATTCCGATTTTATTTGAGGCATTAATGAATATGTAATTCTGCGTATTGGAGATATTACCACAGCAATTTCTGTATTTCTTTCAATTTTAATTATTTGTGATACACAGCCAATGCCACCATCAAATCATTCAGGATACTGAGCAGGAATAGTGTTCCAATCAATAGCGGTATCAATTCATCTAATCTATCCCATTTTTTCTCTGGCTCTCTGGCCTAAAATATTCGCTTAATTATAAGGAATGGCAAAATACCAACCTATGCTATATTTTGTTACAAATCAATTAAGACCAATCATTCCTAATACTGCTATAATAATATTAGAAAAACATGTAAAACTGTAGTGAAGTACGTTTCTGGTGCCTAAACCAAGTTTTTTTTTCAATTGAACCATACCCATAACATTGCATTTGGTTACGGTGTCAATCTTCAACGTGACCTTAGATCCTTTTATATTTAATTGAGTTTTGTTCTATTCTTTACCAAATTCCAATCTTGAGTCTAATATTTCCAGTGACACGCTGTTTATTACGTCTTGTTCATCAATTCCATTATAACCTTCTTCTAATTGATCTAATTTCTTCATACTACGACAAGCTACAGCGAATTAGATTTCCTTCTCCTATTTTGAACACAACTTTGCAAACGAAGGTGACAGCATCCACAACATACACGAATTTATCTGCTTTAATATTTGTATAAGCAGCAATGCCCGACTTACTTGAATGATTACTTTTAAATAAGGCATTCATAACCTCTTTGGGATAAGTTTTAATTACCTGTTAATTGACGGTTGTATGCACTTTACACAGCTCTAAAGTTTTTCTACTATCTACTTTCTTCTCTAACTAATCTATACTATTTCCTAATTACTATCTCCTTTCTAACTTAATATATAAATAAATCTCTTCCCAAACTGTACGATAGCGTGGCCAATTCACAAGTTGAACTTAATTTGGCCCTACATTGTTCGTAAGGTTCCTCCCCTCTCTTGCTTTCTGATAAGAAATAAATGTCGGAGATATGTAATACATTTATTAGGAACAAAACACTCATCAAATGTACTAATTGCTATGTTAAGTGTTTAATCTTCTTTATCTATCAGGTGAAAAGAATCGAAAATATCATTAGCAGCATTACCTGTCGCATACAACTATTTGTATGCAACTTTTTTTTTCTCATACCTCCTCAAAATGCTGTTATCTATGACAAAAGATTCCGTTTCACGTTTCTCCAATCAAAAATCTTGTTACCCTCTAAGTGTAAAGGAGACAACGGTGGGCAGGTCCAATGATCATTCTAAAAAACAACTAAAAATGGGCAACAAAAAAAAAAATTGCCGTGTACGGGGCTCGGGGTTTCTAAGCCCGACTGGGGGTTCCCCTTACAGGTATTATATTGAAATTTATTCATATATTAATGTAATATATGTATCTGTATTTATATTATATATTTATATTATGTATTTATATTATGTATTTATATTCTTTATTTATATTATGTATCCCTATCAGTTCCTGATAGGAACCGACTGAAAAGGGATGCGCTATATTTAATTCAACCCCTAGTACCA
>NW_027114700.1:59370-64995 GCF_000696795.3 Halyomorpha halys | reverse complement strand
ATGATCTTCGACGAAAGTCCTACCTTTCATCTTTTACAGTTTCTTCTTTGAAGGAAACCGGCTTCTTACTTAATGGTTCCCAGAGGTTTTTTAGAGAGGCCCGTGTGTTTATTTGTTATCCATTACGGCGGCTATTTCTTTGTACTTTCTAATGTCTAAACTGGCGCACGATAATGGCTCTGCCTAGACGGTTAATGAGCCCCAGAGGTTTTTAGAGAGGCCCGTTTGAGATAAGTGGTGTTTATTTGTTATCCATTACGGCGGCTATTTCTTTGTACTTTCTAATGTCTAAACTAGTCCCGTGTGCGCTAATGGCTCTGCCTAGACGGTTAATGGTTCCCAGAGGGTACCTACCCTCTGTTATCTATATGTCTTTGTACATTACTTGCCTAGGTCCGGCGGTACTTTTTGCATGCCGACAAAAGGAATTATTTTAAGTTAAAAAACTCCAGCTGGTACCTCTCATACATATCAAAATGTTCACCACTGTAAACATTTTTATTCAGAATGAACCACCAAACTGTTATTAAAGAACTGAGAGTTTCATTAAGAACGTAATGAAATTACAATTCTATTGTTCATATAATCTCCCCATACCTATGTATGTCAATAACCGAAGAGAAATAGAACAGTAACCTAATTACTCACTCTCAAAGTCTAAGTACCATCCACTAGTGTGTTTAAGAAGACATACAAGAACATCTCTTAGAAGAAATAGGAATTTATTTCCGCAGACAGTTTTTTTTATTTTTTTTACTTAATTTTTTTTTTTTACTAATTAGTATTGTATTAATCTATAATTAAATAGCACAAACTTACTGTTTTGTTTTTTACAACTTTTTATACTCTTTCCATTTATATTCTAATTGTTTTATTATATTTTAATATGTTTGTAACTTGTTGTCATTAAGCCATGATGAATCTCTGACAAAACGTTGGTCTTGGGGCAAAACGTTGGTTAACAATAAATAGTTTTTTTTTACTATTTTTTACCTTTATGAACTGCCACCAGGACTATTTTCCTACAATCTATTATAAAATTATTAATCTTCAAATCGCTACGTATTGTGAGCAATATATAATAAAAAAATAAAGATTCAATCGATTCTAAAAATTCTTAATTTTTTTTTAAGGATGAAAACAAATTATACAACTTCTAAAAGTTATTTTCAGATTAATTTGAAACAAATTTTGTTTTCAACTGTATGAACTCTTTAATGTAAAACCTCACTTATTCTGAATAACAGCTTTTACTCTCCATTGCATGCTCTCAAGAACGTCATCAGACATTATTTCATATATTTTTTTTTTTAATATTTTTGTATTCATTATATTTCTCAGTATGTAATCTCCCTCTTTAGATAAAACCAGACGTACTCTATGGGATCCCAGTTTGGTGGCAGAGCAGACAAGTCCTTGAGAACAATCTTTTTTGCAATGTAATCCTAAGTTTTACTAATTTCTTGGTTAGGGTTAGAACTACATATAGAAAAATGTCGCTCAGAAAATTTAGACCAGTGAAAATCTCATTCCCGAACCCAAGCAAACGCAACACTCTGGTTAAAGAAATATATCATTAACTTTGACCTATCCTCCACCGAAAGCATGGCTATACGGGATGTCTTGTTTCGAGTCTGCCCTATGCCTTTTATAAGGCTTGGTTTGTCCATTTCGCCTAATACAACACCCGAGTGACATGATTATGGACCGACTTCAATTGGTGTTGCTCATGCTTGGGACTGGAATACGGAAGTTTTTGTGCGAACGAAAACTCGAAGATCTAAATATTTCTTCTCAATTCTAATAGCCAATGAAAATTTCATTGGAAAGTCTAAAAAGACAATACTTATCCTACGAGCACAAGACGTAGCATTAGCATAATTACTTGATGACTTTGTACCCTAAACACCTGTAGCCGACCTCGCAACTTCATCAGCGTCGGTCCGATTTCGGCCTGGGCCGGTTCATATTTATTTCGTGGCGGCCCCACGGAATAAAATAACTCAGGCCTTAAACTCTGCCTGAAATATGATGGTAATCCATACGATAACACTGTCAGAAATAGCCATAATGGGGGTAAACCAAAAAAAGTTACCTAATTCTGCTCTACTTATTTCCATTCACACTAAACTGCTAATCTACGCTCCATATAACTAACTTACACATTCACATGGTTATTCATATCTGTTCAACACTTATTCCTTTAGTTTTGACAATTTTAAAAAAAATGTAAGCTTATTAAGGTAAAATCGACTTCGTTTATTATCTTATTTTGGTGCCCTAACACTTTTTCTGAAAGTAAAAAAAAAAGTCATTTAGATTTAACGGTCAAATGTCGCCTGACGCATATCGATAATAGATTTCTAATAGTTTCAATCCCACTAACAATGAGTGGATAATTAACAATCAGGAGGAGGGCAAACAATATTACGTTTTGTTTTTTTTATGTGTAGCACTTGAGATGTTGAGTAGTATATTATTTCTTTTAATAGCCAGCTATGAGGTTAACTACTGCTCCATCAGTATTTTTTGTTGAACCTTCGGAGCTAAATGATAAAAATGGATCAATTGATTTGTAGCTAAGTAGTAATTAATTTTCTTAACCTATCCCAACATATTTATGTTTGTTTTTTTTTAGAACATTTTGATGACATACTTAACAGTTGTACATATCTTCTAGCATTACAAAAAATACAATTAAAGGTTATCTTTTAGCCAATTAAAGGTTCTTCAATGATCGTGGATTCAAATAAATCCAGAATCTATACCTAAATTTGTTCAATAAAAAATATAAGTTCTATTTTTCGTAAAAGAGAGATCTTTTAATTGCATTACTTGTTAAGTTAATTGAAATTTACTTAGTACTACTTTCAATTTTGAAAAACCATAAAACATTTTATTCTAGATAAAGCTAAGATATCGTATTAATGAATGAATCTAGAATTATTATTTAAACTCAGTTTTAATCATTGCTAACCATTCATTAACTTCTTCAAAAAATTTAATTATGTTATTTACATCATACCACAATATTTTCTAATAATAGATTAATAAAATTTGGGAATTATTATGGTTTTAAGTTGTTGATTAAGGCTCATCATTTCAATTTCAATAAGATCATTATAATTCATTAAATGAGTATATTTATGATCCATAATAAACATTTATAAATGAAATATATATATGATAGTTATTATGACGTTATTATAAACACAATCAGACCAATGGGTAGGTAGCCTGTGTAGCAATGCCACAGTTGTTATTCTTGTTCCTTGTCATTTTGACGTAGCCACTGATACCCCAATCCTCACCCCAAGAGTTCTTCACCAGCCAGTAGTCTTTGCCGTTTTCGGAACCGTAACCTATTGCAAGGACACCATGGTTTACATCTTGAGTGCCGCAGTCTTCCTCGTAGTAGATTCCTGTGGAAAGTAGTAATAGAATAAAGTAATTTAAAATACATTGATATATAATGTCTTTAAATTACTTTCTTTAGTATTTCTGTGATATGATGGTGACCTATAGGATTTTTCACCCATATCATAAAGTATAATAATATCCTTGCCTGATTCATAAAGGTGGAAGGAGTCGACACTTGCGTCGATTGACACAGATATAGGTCCCACGTTGGCTACCGCTGATTGTAGAGCTGATTCACTACCGGTCTGGATGTCTTTGTATCCACTAACGGTGGCTCCAACTGTTGCATTATTAAATTTACATATTGTACTATCCTGGGAAATCAAAAAGTCCATAAATAATTATAGAAAATAAGTATGAATAAGCTGTAATTAAAGAAAAATACCTTGGCGGTGTAGGGGTAGGATTCTTCTGTGTCGATTCCATTATTTTTCTTAACATATTCGAATGCATATTCCATCACACCGCCGTGACAAGATTCGTTTCCTTCTGCTGTGGAGCAGTCCATTAAGTTCTGTTCACTGAGAGATACGAGTTTGCCAGTTTTCAAGAAATGTTGACCTTCGATGGAACCAGTCTGTGGGTAAAGAGATGGAATTATGTATATGCCATAAAATGTAAAGGATTCTGATAGTAGACAGAATACTAAAATAAAACCTGATGTAAAAACTCACAGCAGAGAACGCCCAGCAGGATCCACAGTGCCCCTGATCTTTGATACCTGTGACTGCGCCTTTCTGCCTCCAATCTACACTGCTCGGCAAGTTCTCGTTCGCTGGGGGAACGTAAAGTTCTCCGGACTGTTTTTTGTCTCCTTTATAACCTTTCATGAACTTACTGAACTCTGTTGACGTCTAAAAACAATAAAACAATTGCCAGTCATAAGGATATTGACGATATAATGATAATGGTAATGCTAAATAAATACTTAATGCTAACCATATCAGCGAATTTATTAACTCCTAGTTTGTAAGTCTTGATTCCGTTGGCGTGCAAATTATTATGTTTTACGATGCGGTGCTTATTATCAAAATAAATATTCTTCCTCAACTGATCCTCTTCTTTCGTAGCGTAGCTTTTTCCATATTTGATCTAATTCAACAGATAAATTTATTTTTAGTTAATGATATTGAAGGATTTATTATGTTGTCTATTTAATGTCTCAATAAAGTGATATTTATAAATGAAATGGTAGTCCATATCACATGTTACCTTGTAAGCGTTCCATTCTTCGTCCTCACTTTGATCAAAAGGTAAGGAAAGCGCCGACAGCGCCAGTGTCAATGTGAAACAAAGTACAAATGCTAACTTCATCTTGAAACTGAAAATATATAAAATTATTATTTCCTGCAATATTTTAGATTATTTTGTTCTTTATTTATACAATTGAGGCACTTGATCGTAAAACATATTACATAAAAACTTTCGCGAATTGATTTACTAATGATAACTTTATCATGAAAATGAAAAATTACAATTTTATATTTAATTTTAAAAACTGACTTGTCTGTAGGATTATATAATTATATGAACTCAAAATAAGTAATAAAATACTTAATAATCAACAGACAATAATAAACTGAATTGTTAAATTAAAATACGTATGATAATCAAAAGAGAATGGAAAGAGAGTTCATAATAGATATTTCATTCCTGTTTTATAAGGGGTCTAGTGCAATCCACTCAGTCTCTGTAGTCTTTCTACTTGAGTAACGCGGCGGAGCAGTGAGAGAGGAGCAGGGATCTATTGAAGACTTGCTTTGCCATACACATATGGGAGGAAAGCTTTGTTCGGAACTTATTGGTTAAATATAAATATCATATATAGTTATGAATAGATTCAATGGTTTGCTTTAGTTTTGCCTAACTTTAATCTATTTACCTTGGTTGCTTAGTCACAAATATTTTATTATTATTTATTTTTTAATCTGTTTATTATTACTAATGGAATACCTACATATATATATTTTTTTTATTTTATTCAATTCTCTTTAACTAGTGTATAGTTTAAAATATGAATCGATACCCTCCTGATACCTATCACCCTTTAGTAGATATTCCTTCTTATCATTTTTTCAATACAAAATGTATATTAAAGCGAGTTAAATTTGTTATCATTGTTAAATCATATATACATCTAATTTTAAATAAAGTTATAATTTTGATTAACATTATTTGATATAATTTTATAAGAAAAAGGAGAAA
>NW_027114700.1:51978-59277 GCF_000696795.3 Halyomorpha halys | reverse complement strand
TATAAATATTGCCGGACAAGTAGAATTCTAATTTACTCACTCAAAGCTCTTACCTTTCCTAAAAGATGTCTTCGACAGTAAAAACTGTGCCTGATGCTGCTTCTTTATTCCTATCCAGTATTTATACCAACGTTTCCTTATCTTTTTGGTTGTCAATGACATGTTATAATTTGACTATTCATCGTTGAATGATGAAATGTAAAAATATTTTCAAGATTACCAAGAACTACTCAGTAACTGTTTGTTAGACTTCATATTAATAATTAGTGTGAAGTATTCTTTGAAAAATAAACTATCATTTTTCTCGTGATTATTACATTTCTTAGGCTTTTGTATAATCATTATCTTGAAGTATTTACGTTATAAAGAAAATTTCGCTGCCCAGAAATAAAAATATTTTTCCTATACTAATTCTTTTGCGGTGTACACTCTAAAACAGCTACCACTCGTAGTAAAAACTATAATTGAGTCATCATTAGTTTCGAAGAAATCAATTTTTTTTTCTATTTCAAGTAATGTATAGGGATCATTTTCACATCATAAATTAAATAGTATGGTGTGTAATGAGGTAAAGGTTTAATTGCATCACACCTCATATATTTCTAAATTATATTTACAGGATGTTTAATATAAATCTTAATACCTAACTCCCTTTGTCAACAACAATTACAACTCGAGAATGTATAAATATAGGATTACTGATAGAATAAATTAGTCTATTATCACCAACCGTGTGTTTTCTTGTTCCTTATTTCCTTTTTTTTTTTTTTAGTTTCTATTCCGCTATCACGTATCTTCTATTTATTATTTGCAGATTACATTATTTTTCAAGTAATGTTGAAAGGTTCAAGATTCATTTGATTTCTAAGTATCTTTCGTTTGTCTGATTGTTTTGTTTTTATTTTTAAATCCACTTTTAGATATCCAATTTGTTTTTTAAATATGAAGATTTGTCTTCACATTTAATATCATAACTTACAATTTAATATTACATTGAAAATATCAATGTTTCCGATAATTCCTTTTTATTTTTAAAAATCATAATATTTCTTCTCTAACTTTCCATTAGATGACAATAATTTAAAATTGTTAATTATCATATTATTGCTAATTGAAATGAATTATTTAAAAAAAAATTTATTCCACGAACCGAATAATTTGCGAACAAAAATAGGAACATATATTTAAAAACACAGTTATGTGCACAAATTAATTATCTAAAAAATCGAATGAAAAAATTGTATATATAATTTTTCAGAGGTCGTTTTGGATAACCACATTATACCAGTGGTTCCAAAGCGAACATTTTAAACAATCCAATAATAATAAAAATGCTGGTTCGGTTGTATAAATGAAATTGAGAATAACCCAACATTTTTTTATAAAACGAAAATTAAAAGGACTTCACCTACCCAAAACAACTACTTAGAAATTATAGGTGACGAGTTGATAAAAGTTGGTTTTGTTTACGAAAATAATGTTTAAATATGTTCTTTATAAATAATGCAGTAGAAAAAAACAATATGTAAGACAATATATTTGAAATGATTGATTGTCCTCTGTTATGCAGACCAGGGCCCTGTTTCATAATGGAACTAATAGTATTAGTAAAAAAGTACAAGGGTACAAGTTACAAAGTACAAGCTTAATACTTGTACCGGGAGAAGTGAGTTCAATTGTACTATTGAAAAAGTACAAGTAAACATTAGAGAAGGTTATGTATTCTTATCATTGGTAGATCGTGAAACCATTTAGCTGTGATTGCGTTCAAAAATCATTTTAAGAATTAAATTTTCATCATATAGAGGTATTTTTTTTAAAGTAGCAAGTATTAAAGTATGAAGTACGAAAAACACCGTTGTTTCACACATTTCCGGACGACATTATACTAAAAGCATAAAATAGCAGGCATTAATGAAGATATTGAAATGATAACGTAGATGAAAGTTAGTGTTGCTGGAAAGAACATCCCTAGAAGAAAAATGAACAGTGTCAGCTCTGAAACTACGAGATCAAATTAATGAAATGTGTCGTATGTCATCTACTAATTTCAATCACATTGGCAACATTCACTTAAACAGGGGAATAGGATGTTATAATAATAAGGAATAAGATGGTGATACGGAGTGATATCATAAAAAGTGACTAAAATTGACAAGGCGTGAATAGTTAATAACAATAATTACCTTATAATAGTTAGCTAATGTTAGACTAGCTATTCACTAATCTAACATTAGCAGTTTAATTATAGGGTGTCTGATTTTAAAATGGGTCAATTCTGAAATAAATATATACAAAAAATGATTCTGTATCTATTTCGTTATTAACATGTCTCACTTCATACATGTTATTTTCTTGGAAGACTGTTGATTAACCCTAAGTAATATATAAAAGGAAGATGTTCTGAGTGTGTTAAAAAAAAAAAAATCAAATAGTAATTAAAATATCTTATGTGAGCCAACTTTTCTCTCTAAGGGCTAAAGGGGTAAATGAAAAAAAAAGTATGTTACGTAATAATCCCTATTCTATTTATATGACTTTCCCTTGTATCTGTATGTTGGTATGTATATTCTAAATCAACTGTAATTTGTATGTCTGTATCTATGCATAATGTTGTACCTTGACTTATATTACTCGGTTTTAAGGGTTTTTAATAATTGTATTTGGTGCCTTAGTTATTATAATTCTATTATATTAATGTTTCCTCTTATTTGGTAAATAAATACAAAAATACAATTCTGGATCTATTTCTTTATTTATATGTCTAACTTCATACATATTATTTTCTAATACCTTTACTTGCATACATCTTTCTTCTGTAGGGTTTTTTTTTTATTTTCATTACAAAGGTGTATACATATGTTATAGGTGCATATATTTGTGTGTACTTTTTATGCACCATATCAGGATTTACTAACTTCATGTACATATAATCAAAAAATCCGTAGTTCCATTGATATGTGTCCATTGATATGATAGTTCAAGTGATAACAAACTTAAGATATTTTTAGTGTGATGTTACATTGACTAATATTTAATGCTACATTGGTTCCTAAGGATGAGATTTGTTCATATTCAGCATTAATTTTTAAAATCATTCTATTAATTTTAGTTAAAGCACACTTTAATTATGTTTCATAAATATTAATAATTCATATTTATCTGCTCATGATTAAAATTATCTCCCAGAGATAATAAATTTATGATGTTTTTAGAATTCTGTTACATTGACTAAAATTTAATGTTGTATTATACAATTGGCTCCTCAATAGGGCTGCTCATCCTGGGAAATGCTGACTATTACTTCTGAAAGGGAAGATCTATGCAAGAAAGGATGCAGAAAGATGTAAAGGAAAGTGAAATAGAGGTTTATGCTTTAGATTCACATGATTGTCAGATTTTTGTAGTTAATAAGTCAGTTTTTCTAAGAATCTTCTATTGATTTAAAATATTCCAGTTATGTGAACCTAAATCATAAAATGACTAGTTATATGTTACCACATGGAAAATTTATAGAAAATTCTTTTATATTGCAATGTCTCAGAAGATAGGGCCATGGCCCCGAAACGTCGTGTTTATGATTTATACTTGATAAAAATGATTAAAAAAAGAAGATTATTTTCGATGCACCTTACTTATTTAGTTTTATATATTTTTATTATTATTAAGTAGGTCGTACTTAATCCCAAACGACTGGCGCGTGCCAGACAAATATTCTTTAGCTTGTCTAATAAATGAACTAGTGATTAATTTTTATCTACATTTTGTATATTTAATAGCATGTTAGTAAAGAAAAGTATATGTCCACCTGTTATAGTTCTATGAATATTTTCGGTTGTCAAAGGTTATGGCGATTATTAATGATTAAAGAATATTTATATTTGTAAAAATGTAAATATTACTACACTGTAAGAATACAGATGAATAATTAATACAAATCTGCGAATTTAAATTGATTATTTATCACTATAATAAATGAAAAAGTGCTTCAGAATCATTATGCTAATACCAAAATATCTGATATGTCCACTTACATGCCTTTAGTTACCGCTTTGGCGGCATTATAGAATAAAAAAATACTAGGTTTGCCCGTGCGAGAACTCTCGCTTCAGATATCTATCCTTTTTCCTATTACTTTTGAAATATAAACGATATTAGGCAATATGTCTATTCGTATAAACCATATAATATTATCTAGAAAGTCTATTTAAAAAATAGAATTGGCAAAGCTTACTTTTTAATCACCATCTTGAAGTAAAATTACCTGGCCCACGGCAAATCACTTTCGTTTTACAGTTATGATATATTAACCTGAGACCTCACAGCTAATCAAGTACTATTCTAGCTAGCTCTTATTACCAAGTCTAATCCGTGACATCCTATAGTTATTATATTGCGGATTTGTTATACATAGTATCGAAATAAATTGATTTAAAAAAAAAATGAATAAATAGATAGATAAATTCTGTCGTTAATATTTAATATGTAAAAAATTGGGTTTTTACAGATATATTTTATGAGTTTTATTCCATTCATGTTTCATATTTAAACATGCAAGGACAACTTTAGACTGCTGGAAAACTAGCCATTTATTATTAGAATTTATTACACAGTTGGATAGCTGGCCTTTGTCTCCTGCGGAGTTCTTCATCAGCCAATAGTCCGTCTTCTTGCCCTTGGTGACCTCAGTGCCGATTAGAATATTTTCCATTTTATAATATTTTTTAAACCATATTTAATGTCTAGTAAGTATAGTAATATCCTTGCCTGAATAGTAATATTTGAAAGATGTATGGTTTGCATCAATGGCCACAGAGACTGGTCCAAAATTGACTACTGCTGATTGCAACGCTAACTCGTCACCTCGGGGAATAAGTTTGTATCCTGTGACTGTGGTTCCAACAGTCGAGTTGTTAAATTCACATTCTGGGTTTTCCTAAGGGAATCAAAACATGATCGTATAGTGATTATTTAATTTTAATGCAATATTTAAAAAATATATAATTCAGTCAAATTTTTAAAACTATTCTTGAATTGATACAAAGATTAGGGTATCTTCACTGTTTTTATCTCTTCCTCGTCTTCCGCGTTCTCCCCTAGATAGCCAGGTCAGGTAGTATAAAAAGGAATTCTGTGGTTCTCCAGAGATCACCTAGGCTTCTATTGAGGTTTCTATGCACCTCAGTTGGAAAGGGCCACATTAATATCCTTTGCTCAGAAAAAAGCTTGCACGTTTGGAGAATGCATTTTGCTCATCTTTTCTACGTTCGCAAAGAGGTCTAGAACCAATATGGAAATTTCTGAAAAGATGGGCTTTGGTACGGTTGTGCCCAGTTCGTAAGATAAAAACATTTTAATCGTTTTCTTTTTTGATCTTTAATCGTTAATAAAATATTAACAAATTTTGTTTTATATTTCTAATTACTTCCATAACCTCTATCGCTGAATTCATGGGTTTTCCAATTATCTATAAAAGTATCGGTCAGACACAAAATACGTACATTACTTTTTTTTTTTATTTATTTAAATTTAAATTATTTGTTTTTCTAAATGGAAACCTTAACATACCTACCAGTGCAAATACCTTCTATTAAATTAGTGGAAAAATTTACTACCTCGGCTATGTAGGGGTAAGCTTTTTCAGAGTCGATTCCATTGTTTTTTTTAACATATTCAAAAGCATTGACCGGCAAACCACCATGGCAACCACTATTTCCATGTTTTCAGCAATCGACCAAGTTCTGTTCGCTAAGAGACACAAGATAGCCAGTATGCAAGAAATGTCGACCTTCAATAGCCCCGGTCTGTGGAACCAAATTGTTATTGTACACTTGTATTTAAATTGAAAATATTCCATAATTGCACAGCATGATGAATGCTAACGAAAATACGCAGAGGAGAGAATGCCCAGCACGCTCCACAATTGTGTGTTTGCTCTTAGACACGTGATTGTAGTAACCACAGCTATAGCAGTAACCAATCTATTTCCTACAGACCACAGCTATAGCAGTAACCAATCTATTTCCTACAGACCAAAGCTATACCAGTGACCAATCTATTTCCTACAAACCACAGCTATAGCAGTAACCAATCTATTTCCTACAGACCACAGCTGTAGCAGTAACCAATCTATTTCCTACAGACCACAGCTATAGCAGTAACCAATCTATTTCCTACAGACCACAGCTATAGCGTAACCAATCTATTTCATTTTCGGTGCTGATTTAAATGCCAAGGATGAGATGGGGCTCCATAACCACGAATTCTCGACGGGTTGAGAGGGCGAACATAGTTATCATTCCTCAATTCACGTTTTAACCTTCTTTCCCTCTCTCCTATTTACAGGTTTATTGGTCCTAACCGTAATCCTAATATTCTTAAGTTATTTATCTTTAATGGCCTAGGTTCCCGCATCAATTCAATTATATGCCTTGATGAACATTCCTCTGATCATAGCCCATTAATCCTAAATCCTCCTACTACTAAATCCTCTCTACTGTCACTCATCGGAGGCCCCAATTAATTGGAACCGCATTCACCAAATACTGTTCGACAACATTGATCTCAAAGTAATCCTGAAAACTCAAGAAGACCTTGATTTAAAGTACAAGAAGCTGTTTGTACTGCTTCCTCTCCTAATCAATTTGCAAGAACTCTTACTATAAGTATTTACACCATCTCACAAACAAAATCCTCATCAAATAACGCGGTGGCAACATACTAGATCACTATGAAAAACATACCAGACACCCAACCAACCGCCGCCGTGGGAACACCAAAGAAATAAAAATCAATCCCTCTGGCCTGATTCGAACTAGTGCTACTAAAATCACAACCCTGTTAAAGTTGGCACTTAATGGCCACATACCTCCTAAGCCAGATAATCCCTTTCATGTCTTATATCTTTTACTAACCCTAACTTTCCGCAAATCTCCAGGACACGACCTTCTTAAGGATCCTACGCTAGCTTCCACCCAAAGCATTTATATTCCTCACATGCCTCTACAATTGCATCCCACGTCATACCCACTTTTCTCGTCAATGGAAACATTCGACTACAATCCTTTTCCTAAAATCTGGTAAACTTTCCAACACCCTAAACACCTTACAGACCAATTATCCTTGTTAAGCCACCTCAATTCGACATAGTCTCCTTGTTGGAAAGCTTAACTAAAAAAAAATAAATAAACGCTGGCTCGGATAAAACATTTATTCGTAAATTAAATTAGATCAAATACATAAATTAAATTAAAAACAAAGAGAAACCTTCTAAATAATATTGGACCCAATTAACAAAAA
>NW_027114700.1:42611-51560 GCF_000696795.3 Halyomorpha halys | reverse complement strand
CTTCAGTGGTAAGTTGAGTCACAAGTACTCAAACACACGAATAAGCAAACATAACATTTTAATCGAGTACCTTTGCGCAGGGTAGACTCTTTTATAAGAAATGGGCCAGCGTAATCAATTCCAGTAATGATAAACGGTCTTCCTTGTTCAAATCTAGAGGGTGGGAGATCAGACATTAACGGTGCAAAGCCCTTGGTGCGGAACCTATTACATCTAACGCATTTGTGCACTCTTGAACGAATAATTTGTCTCCCCGAGATGATCCAATAATTTCGCTGTACGAGAGAATGTAAAAGTTGTGGACCAGGATGAAGGTATGTATTGTGATAGTGATCGATAATCAATTTAGTCAGGTGCGACTTCGACGGCAGTAATATAGGGTGTTTTGCGCTGTAAGGCAACGGACTATTTTTCAATCGACCGCCCACCCTGATGATTCCCTCATTGTCGACGAATGGAGAAAGACGTTGTATGTTTCTCTTTACCTCTCTAGAATTCAATAAGAAATAGTACTTCTGTTGACATCTAATTAGTATTTTAGTACCCTTGTTAATTTCGACTAAGGTTAAAGGTCCATAAGTCCCCATGGTCAGGGGGACCCTAATGTTTCGCATGAACCGATATATGTAAGTGAATGTCCTATATAACTTCCCAAATGATGAGACCCGTTCCATAAATTGAATGAAATAAGGGTCCGATGTGCGACTAGTCAAAACAATTGCGTTTGGTTTCGTTTCTGGGACCGATACTGGTTCAACTATATTAATATCAGGCCAATCTGAAAGGTCAGATTTCAACCATTTTGGTCCGTGCCACCACAAGTCATTTCTTTGTTTTTTTCAAGTTTTCAAGGTGTGAGGAAATAGCCGAAGCCAGATTAGTACGATGGTCGAGTCAGAGAAAAAGTAGCTGGAATTCACGGTGAATTGTTCAATAAATGTGGAAATAGATCTCCTGGTTTGGGCCAGCAAGAGCGCTGCGCATAACTCTAATCTTGGGATGGATATAGTCTTCAAGGGTGCTAAACGAGTTTTCGAGATAATTAAATGCATTTCTATTGAACAGTCGTCATAATGAACTCTCAAATAGATCGTTGCAGCATATCCCATCTCTGATGCATCGGCGAATCCCACTAAAGCTACATGGATGGATTTTTTGGGGAGCACGCACCGAAGTATTCGGATGGGGCGTAAAAGCAACAGAGAATTGAAGAACTCTTTATAACCTTCTACTATTGTTATTGGCAAAGGACTGTGCCCGATAGTCCGGCATCGCTCCAGAAAATTGTAAAAATTTTGGTTTTCTCCAAAAGTGTGTCTTTAAAGCAAATAAAAACGCTCGAGACCTATTCGGAAGTTTTCGGGGTAGTTTGGTATCATCCGGAAGCGCTCGGTATTGTTCGGAAACAATTAACGGCCGGCTAGTCTCAGTTGTCACAACAAATTCAGGTGCAGTGCAATCAAGAAGCGTCTTCGCCATTTTTTTGTACGTTGTTGTTTTGTGTCCTTTCACATCGCAGTAAACGAAACTTTTGAAACTGTTTATAAAAAAAGTGATTTTCGTACAGTGACCATGTTTTCAAAACCTAAGCCTTCGAGTTCAAAAGGAGAGAAACGAAAACACGTAACACTGACTCTCAATCAGAAACTAGAAATCATCAAAGGCGAGAATAGATATCTTTTAATGAATGAGTTTAATATTGACTCATCAACTATTTATGACATAAAAAACAAAAAGGTGAACTAATGAAGTTTGCTTCTCAATGGGTAACAACTGAAAAATTGGATTCTAGACAAACATTAAGAAAACCACAACTGGAACAGCTAGATAGTGTATTGTTCAAATGGCTTAGTGTAGTACGTTCTGAAGGAAAGCCAGTAACAAGACCAATGATTGTTGAAATGGCAAAGAAATTCGGCCAAGATTTAGGAGTTGCTGAATGTGAATGTAATTATTCTGATGGTTGGCTCAGAAACTTTAAGTTTCGGCATGGAATTCAAAGACTTGCTGTAACTGGAGAAACACTTTCAGCAAACCAAAACTCTGCAGAAAAATACAAAGACGAGTTTGAGAAAATCGTGGCTAATAATGATTTAACACCTGAACAGATTTACAATGCTGATGAAATAGGGCTATTGTAGAGATGTTTACCAACATCTACACTAGTTGGGGGAGGAGAAATAGCACCCAAGGGTTGTAAAAAAAAACAAAGACAGATTAATCGTTTTGCTATGTGCTAATGCGTCTGGAAACCACCGAGTGACCCCTTTTGTGATAGGTAAATCTGCAAAACCCAAGGATTTTAAGAATGTTACACACTTGCCTGTCCAATACGATACTCAATCAAATGCGTGGATGACTGCAGCCCTCTTTAAAGACTGGTTTTTTCACCACTTTGTGCCTGAGGTCAAGGAATCCTTCAAAAGCCTTGGTCTACCAGAAAATACTAAAGCCATCCTTCTTTTGGACAATTGCAAAGCCCACTGGCCAGTAGATAAGTTAGTTTCTGGAAATATTGTTGCTACTCTGCTCCCACCTAACGTAACATCTTTGATTCAACCAATGGACCAAGGGGTTATTCAAAATTTTAAATGCTTTTATAGAAGGTCTTTTATTCAAGGCCTGTTAAATGCCGACTGTGACGTGAATGATTTTCAAAAAAAGTTTACTACACTAAAAGATCCCGTGTATGCTATTGCACTGTCTTGGAACCAGGTAAAAAATACAACACTCCAAAAATGCTGGAGAAAACTTTGGCCAGCTGCAAGCCCTGCATTTGACCTAACTCTACAGACTGATGAGGAAGAAAACCATCAAGACACTCTGACCAAAGTTTTGGATGTCGTTAGAAGTGCTGACAATTCCTTGAAAAACCTGCCTAAAGATGAGGTAGAGGAGTGGCTTCTAATTGACGAGAACGAGCCTGTTGAACAAGAAAAAACCGATTAGGACATTATTAACATTGTAGTAAGCCCTCAGCCTACTCAAAATCTTGAAGAAAGTGACTCTTATGCCGAAAAGGAAAAAATCAGCTGGGCAGAAGCTGCAGAATCACTAAGTACGTTTATCTCTTTTCCTGAGGCTAGTACTAGCTACAGTGCTTCAGAAATTATTGATTTCCATATCATTAGAAATAAATTTGATACTAAACGCCAAAAGTCAAGAAAACAAAAAGACATTCCTGACATTTTTAAATCTAAGTGAAATATGTTTTACGGTACGTGTACATACATTATATGAAATGTAAAATAAACTTTGTTGTATGTATTTGCATACTGTATTTGTAGTTTAATTATTAACCTAATTGTTCTTAGAATTATCGCCCGATAGACCGGAATTTTCGGTAGTCCCGCACCGAGCCGGTCCCGAACGTGTCGGATTATCGGACTTCCACTGTACCTAATAGGACTGAGACACTGGACTGGGATAGGGATGAGAAAACTGAACCCTTTGAGTCCCTAGTTATTTTGTCAGAATCTGGCATATTTTCTGAGGAAGGATCTGACTTTAATACATTATTATTCCGGGAGGAAGAAGAAATGTTAGGAACTTTCCTACCCCCGTCATTCGTCCGCCTGTAAGTAGATGTTGAAAAATGCAACAACGAATGATGTCGCCTTTTACATTGATTACAAGAACTAGAGCTAGGGTATCTATTGGCATAATGACTGGGCATCAAACAGTTATAACATAAATTTAGCGGTCGAATTTTATCAAACCGTTGTTTAGGTTCCATTGAGCGAAACCGTGGGCACCTATACAAGCGGTGTCTTTCTCGGCACAAAGGACAACTATTATGTGTTATGGACACATCAGTGGACATTAAGACCCTTTTCGTAATATTTTGAACCTGTGGGGCGGTGGATGTTGCACATTTAAACCGAAATTCGAAGTTAGGTTGTCGGTTTGCAATTGTATCCATAAACGTTGGATAAAATTGGAAAAATCTTCAAAGGTTGGTATGTCCGCTACAGAACCAAATTCAGTTTCAAAACGCTCACGTGATTTAACATCTAATAATCTCAGAACGTCAACAATATGAATCCGGAAGGGTCATTAAGATTCATATTTTTAAAAGCTGTCGCGCTCTCTAACACGACCTCAGCGCAATTTTCTAATGATTGGTATTCAAATTTCGTTATAGGTTTGAACCCGAAGATATTAATCAAATAATTAGTGCCATGAATTTGTTTATTGTCATACTTCTGTACCAGAGCTGCCCAAGCTTGTTCATAACCATCAGAAGTTATCAGAATACCCGCTATAGATTGTAGCACTGTACCCT
The DNA here is from genome assembly GCF_000696795.3 of Halyomorpha halys. Classification (NCBI taxonomy): domain Eukaryota; kingdom Metazoa; phylum Arthropoda; class Insecta; order Hemiptera; family Pentatomidae; genus Halyomorpha; species Halyomorpha halys. The sequence continues at coordinate 47,275 of NW_027114700.1, read as the reverse complement.
TTAAAGCGGACTTGAGGTAATGAAATTTTTGTATTTCACTCAAGTTTACATTATTATGAATTAATGAAATAAAGGTGTCTTTGAAGGAAACCCAATTTTTGATCACTGATTGACTGGCGGCGGTTGTTTCCCCAGCGATCCCAAAGGACAAAGCCTCGTAATACAGATTTCTAGTCTCGGATCGAAAAAGGTCAAATCGCGAGATAGATTCATCTTCCAAAATTTTCGCTAAAGATTTTGCTTCTTTAAGACACCCCTGAAATTTAACATAAGTGCTATCTAACCTAGATTTAAATAAATTTATTTTTTCAGGATTTTCTGAGCAGGAAAACCCAATATTCCTAGTATCTTTTATGTCCTGAGCTCCTCCTCTATCTCATCTTCAAGCTCAGACAACTGAATTCTATTTTTATCCGGTTTGGGCCCCATTACTTACCTTAAAACAACAATTAATATAAACAATAAAATTATAATGAACAAAATTTCAAATAAATGTCTATATCCTAGGAGGACCAAAATTATGACCACATTTAATAATAAATGATTAATACAAGGCGCGGATGACCAAAATTATGTTATATTACCAATAAATTTTCAATCCCAGGACCGGTGGACGAAATAATGTTATACACCAATAAATGTTCAATCCAAGACCCGGAGGACCAAATAATGTTAAAGCCACCTCAAATCGACTATGTCTTTTTGTATGAAGGCTTTAAAATGAACAAAAAATAAACTGGTTCGGATTAAACATTGATTTGGTTCAATTTAAACATTTGAAAAATTAAAAACTAACATAAACAAAATATACAGACAGGGCTGGTTACACACGTTCCTTGGATTCAGGGGTTGGCCACTAGTTACTTAATTAATTGGAACTCATATTAAAATCGAAACACAGAAGTGGTCTGGTTCCGAACTGTTATGACGACGAGTACACTCAAAAAATGTCAAATAAAATAATATCAACCAAACGCAGAGAGGGCTGCTAATGACGCTACCAGGTCACTAATTAGTTGGAACTGCCCTAAAAAACTAAGAATGTCTTATGCTTCTTAGCAATAATTATCACCCCTAGCAACTGTCTCTATTACTCATTATTACAAACAAATATAATTACATTTTTTCTTTTCATATAACTAAATCTAAATGAAACAATACACATAAAAATAGATGTAACTAAATTAAATACTAATAAAACTACTAATAATACTATTTACAATTATTTACAAGGTAATTATATTATGGCGTTAACAAATGGTACACTCCTTCTTCACTCGATTTCACTTTCACACCTGATCTATTTTACCATCTTTACTGGCTATGGTCCCTAGATGCGTGTAAGTATTTGTAAGTTATAGGGGTTCACCATTACGCAACATCCTAGGCTCTGCGTTTTCTCTTTCGACACACATAATTTTTAGATTAAACAAAATATATTATAGACACTTTCATAGGAATTAGATTACACGATATCGAAACTGAAAATTTCCACTTCCGATAATCGAGGTGATTATAATAACTTGCATATAGATTGGGAAGTTTTAAATGTCCTTTATACATGTATTCTTTTATTTGAAAATAAAAATGTTATTACCTGCTGAGTTTGCTGAAAAAAGTAACATTTATTTATTCTATTTTTATTTTGTTATACCAATTCGGATTACTGCAATGTTCAGAGTATGAAAGTTCAGATAACCAAGATTACACTGTATTGTGACCGGGAATGTGCATGTCCGGGGCACTTCCTAAATGCGCTCTGCAAAAACAAGGTTGGACACCTGGCAACATCCAGGGAGTGCTCAGTTCGGCTGGAGTTCCTGGAGAAAAGACAGGTGAAGAGGGATGTAGCTACCAGCATCAGTGCCAGTGGCGTCCAGAAGGACAAGCAGAATGTCCGGGAGGACTTCAGAGCCTACTCAGAGCCCCCAGTAACAAAGAAGAAACTGCCAGTACAACCGTCTTGGCCTGCTCAGGCGATGAGTGCCTCTCACATGTCAATCATGGGCATGGTGATGAAAATACTAGATATGATGGGCATCATTCTTGTACACTATTATGACTGAGCATCTTGCGGCTGATACCAGAAATATGCACAGTCACGGATTGTCAAGCGCTGCCCTTCCGATCATTAGATCACAGGGCTGTACTGTATGCTTTCGAAGGTGCGCCCGCTACTCCACCGGCGAGCAAATACTCCACAAGACCGACTGAAAAAGATAAAGGTCGAGAGTTGCTGAAACACTGCCAGCAGTTGTCATATACCGTACGAGGTAGATGCAGTGATGAAAGTAATTACGTCTACCGTCCAGGAGGCAGTTAATAGGAACATTCCAAAGTTCTTCCTCCTCAAAGGTATCTGGTCAGATCAGGATTCCAAGTGTGCAACTGAAGATGCATCCCAAGAGGAGTAATGTCTTCCTTCTGAAACTCTTCAACGCATGCTTGAGGATCTCTTACTTCCCAACTGGCTGGAAACAAGCGATCATAATAGCACGACTCAAGCCAAGGAAGAAAGGTGACTTACGTGAGCACTAACGCCCGATTAGCTTCCTGTCGTACATAAACAAGGTCCTTAACAGTGCTATACAAGATGAGCTCCAACTCTCTTCTGTTCCGGACTTCATGGGCTCTTAGCACATCAGTTTATGAAGATTGTTCGTAAACTGGCGGGGCAGTTGTGGCCTGAGTGCGATGTTAGCAGACAGAAGGCTATATCATCTAAGATTAGATACACCTGATACTACAGTGTCTAATTGAGCAATATAAATTATTCAGGTTTCTGGGTACAAAATAAGTTTTATGAAAACAAGTACAAGAAATAAAAATATTTACAAACATGTTAACTTCTTAAACAAAAAGAGAGAAAAAAAAAGGTTAATGAAATAATAATAATAATGAAATAAAAATGTATGCCCTCTGGAAAAATAACATATATAAAATGGTATTATACATACAAGTTAATTACAATTAACAAATTAAAACTCTCCTTAAACAAAAGAAAAAATAAGAAAGAGATTTAAAATAAAGTATCCTCAAAAAAATATATAAATATAAAATAACATTGTTTCAAATATAAATTAACTCAAGAAATAAAATAAAATAAATAAATAATAACAAATAATATTCTTCTTGAACCAAAATAAGATTTAAAATATACTACCCAATGGTACTATTAAATAAACAAAATAATATTCTTATAAATACGAAATTATTACAAAATAATATTTTTCTTAAAGAGACAAAAACAAAAATTATACAATAGAGGGAGGGGGAGGAAAACATATAAAAATATAATACAACGGGCATCCACCAAAAACTAATCAAGAAGAGACGCCCACCGCGTTGGTTCCGCTAGCGGATCTGCTAGTATAAGAGCCGGGAAGAAAAAAGACAGTTATCTCACCCCAGTTTTTGATTCCTTTAATGAAAACGAGGTATAATTACTAGTCAAAATTCATGAGTCTGCCAACTATAGGTTGGGGAAATAAAAAATGGCGGCTGTACCAAAACCTTAAAAAAACTATGATGAGAATTCTATATCTCAGGAACTATGTGACCTACAGATGTCTATTAGCACTCAAATTAAAGCTAGTTTAATGGACTATAAAGAAGTTTATGACATTTACCTTCGTAGGAAAAAGTAGTTTTCATGATATTTGCTAAATTAAACTGATTTATAGTTGTTCGGACAATAAGTTTGATTAATAAAAAAATTCATTTCGGAAACCATTGAACAACGGCGCTGGGGGAGGGAGAGGTCATAAGTAACAGTCTAACACTAAAGAAGACGTGGGAGAAGGTGAGGAAACAAATCGCGGACGAAAAAGCCAAACGCGTTTCGCGGCCACAACCTCAAGGTGTTGGATGTTAGTGGTAAAATAGGGATAGGGACCATCGTGTACCGACGCGTAGGGACCAACAGGGGAAAGCAGTTGCAACGCTATGAGGATCCTTTCAGAGTGATTGTAATTAGGGAACACAACGTGGTCACAATCGAGCGTGTTTGTAACCCATAATGCGAAGGAATGTTCAAATTGAACAATTGAAAATTCCGATACCATGAACACAGCTGGAGTTTTCTCATCTCGGTGAGAACTTTTTTTTTTTTCTCTCTTTATTTTTTCTATTTTGTATTTTTCTTTTCTAGGCATATTGTGAGAACTTTCAACATAAGTGTATAATGTATACAGGAAGGGCGGTTGACGATCAATTGCAGTGTGTCCGGGTAGTTTTTTTGTTTTGTTCGTCTAAGATGTACTCACATAACCAGTGGTTTATTTATTTTAAATATGGAGTTAAAGAAATCCTGTATTTTATTTATTTTTACAATTAGTTTACAATGTAGATATTTTTTAAGTCTTGTGAGCAGTGGAGTTTTGTGTTATTTATGTATATAATGTGTATTTTAGTCTTATGTATAAATTCTTTTGTATGTACCTACCTTTTTGAGTTTATGTCCATAAACTGGTGGGGGGGGGGGAGTTATGGTAAAGCCAAGCGTACTAATAGTTTTAGCGTACTAACTCCTCATTTTAAAAACACATGTTTACACATTTGTGTAAAACATAAAAATAAAGAAACTAAAGAACAATTCCTTGAGCTAAAAGTGTACGAAAAGAACATGATAAACAAAACAAGCTATAAATTCTACTATATATATA
>NW_027114700.1:41060-42451 GCF_000696795.3 Halyomorpha halys | reverse complement strand
TATATATATATGTGTGTGTGTGTACATATTATAATAACGACAAGAAAATCATATAACAGAGCTAATTAGACCGAAAGAAAGGGAGAAACAAATTATGACTTTACATGCCCAGATGGAGAGAGATGGGGAGGTGCCGTAAGTGGGTATGCCAAACCCTCTCAACACCAGTTATCTCCTGAATGGAAACTATTTAGTGTTCTCGTAGTGCTACCACTTTGAGAGGCCCTTACGCGATTGCCCCACCCAGCGATGGCCGGGCGATGGTTGAAAATATACCCTCAGTGTTGAAGCAACATTAAATTAAAAATGTTATAATTTTTATTAGATAAGTTAATATATGAAATAGATTTATTTTAACTATAAGGCATTTTTTTACTAAAAATAAACATATGATAGTAAACAAAAGCGGCACTATCTTTTGACGGAAAAGGAGAGGCAATCGCCGATTGTTAACAATGACGGCATTGTTATTGCAGTTTTAGTTTTCCCCGCAGCTTCGCAGGCTCCACGCTAAGAACATGTAGTACTGTAGTACAAGAGCCCAAGAAGAGAAAGGCAGTTATCTCACCCCAATTTTTGATTACTTTAATGAAAACTATGTATAGTTAATAGTCAAAATTGATGAGTCTGCCAAGTATAGGTAGGGGGAATAAAAATGCCGCCTGTTTCAAAGCGATAAGAAAAACTAATTTTTCATTCGGAGCTCTATATCTTAAAAAGTAGTTAAATAGTTTTCGAGATATAGCTTTTTAAAAAGCAATATTTCATAAAAATGTTGTATGGGACGTATTGAAAGATCAGTAGTTAGTGAATTAGTTTAGAAAAATTTATATCTAAAAAACTATTTGACGTACAGATGTCTATTAGCACTCAAATTAAAGCTAGTTTAATCGGCTATAAAGTAGTTTATGATGTTATCTTCGTAGGAGTAATAGTTCACATTTAATTTGCTAAAATAAATTGGTTTATAGTTGTTCCGACTAATTTTCATTTGCCAAATTCATATTCATATGTGAATATCATAAAAACTACTATCCCTACAAAGATAAGGTCATAAACTACTTTATAGTAAGTTTTTTTTTCTTATTTATTTATTGATATTTACAACTGTTTAAAAAATACAAGTAAATTTGATCATAATGACATAATGATAATGATAAGCATGCAGAGAAACTACCCAGTAGTAGAACTCTAAAAACATTTTACAATATAAGGTCACGAGGCCATCTTCTTTTTAGGCGCCTCGGAGGATTGCCAGGAATGGAAGAGGAAGCAAGGTTAGAAACTAGTGAGTTTGGGTGGTTAGGGAGTTTATAATGGAAGGAATGATATCGGGATCGGGCTAGATCGGTTACATAAGGAACATTTAGGTCTTTATGGATGGTTTTATT
>NW_027114700.1:30265-39870 GCF_000696795.3 Halyomorpha halys | reverse complement strand
ATTGATAATCGTGGAATTGGATGGTAGTAGATTGAAAACAGTGACAGATGAAATATAATATCATGTAGGTAAGATATGTATAATATAAGATATGCAAGTAGTGTCTAGAAAACTGAAAAAATAAATAAATAAATTGAATCTACAAATTGAACACTATGACAGACAATGAAAAATAGTGAGTGGCTTATATCTGAAATTCAGGTCGAAACGTTGGCATAAAATAAATAAATATGGTTTTGTTTATTTATGTTGCTCTTTGCTGACCGTACCCCCCGACAAACTTCTTCAATCATTAATCTACGATCAACTATCTACACCTCCTTAACTAGCTTTAATTTGAGCACTGGCAGACGTGTAATGTTACAGACGTGTGTCTGTACGTTCAATGCTTTCTCAAATGAAGTTATTCATAAATCAAACTTATTGTCCGAACAACTATGAATCAATTTATATATGTATATATAGTTGATTGTAAAAATTGATATATAGGAAGATGGTCAGATTTGCAGTCAAAGGAGAAACAAAAATAGTTTACAACTATTTTTGTTTCTCCTTTTGTAATTATATTCCATATAGAATATTCCAATTGTTCTCCTTTCTTATGAAGAGGGCATATCAAAGCACTGCTCCATTGCTGAGGCATGTTCTCTTGAACCCATATCTCGAGGATCAAGTCATAAAGTGTCCTGTGCAGTTTCTCTTCACCATATTTAAATAATTCTGCCGGCAATCCATCCTCGCCTGGTGCCTTATGGTTCCTCATTTTCTGGATTGCATCTACAACTTCTGAATCTTCTAAATCTGGTGGCTCAATATTCTCTTCATTACCCTCTCCTATTCTGAGCTCAGTAACCTGTTCATTCAGCTGGCCACTAAAGTGCCTTTCCCACCGTTGAGGTATCTCATCCTTTTTTCGAGAGAGAGTCCCATCTTCTTTTCTTTATGCTTGAATTTTAGGCTTGAAAGGAGCTCTACCATTGTTCACCTTTTGAATGAAGAATCTGTTTTCATTCGCACTCTTGTGAGCTTCTATTTCTTTCAATGCCTCTATCTCCCATAATTTCTTCTTATTTTTATGAATCTTCTTCTCATCCCTCCTCTTTTTGGGGTATTCCTCTGTGGCTCCCCTTGTGAACCGCTTCTGCACCATAGCTTGGTAGGCGACGTTCTTTGTATCTGCTATGCTTCAACATTCTTCAACAAACCAAGGTGACCTTGTTTCGCGTTTCTTTAGGCCTAAGCATTCAAACGCAGTTCTTGTGATTGCCAACTCCACATTGTCCCAAACTGCCTTAGGTAGGGTCTTCATTAATGACATTACCCAGAGTCTCATGCAGTGTTCTACCTATTTGAGCTTGGAAAGAGAGCTTGCATATATCAGGGTCTCGCAGCATCTGGACATTCCACTTCTTAGTCTTTTCTAACTTCTTTTATATTACATTAGTGATACTTGCCCGGATTCGAAGATATCACTTAATATACTAATTTATTTGGCTCTTTAATCCTATATATATACATTCTGCCATTGTTGACAAGGGGAGTTTCAGGATCATGATCAATAATACCTGTACATTGAATATAACATATATATATTGTAATATGCTCTTTTTGAGTAAATAGTATATTTTGATGCATTAAGGGTTTTTTAATATGTTTTATTTTATGTATCATTTTAATATTGTACATTTGTTTTATTGAACCAAAAATCAAGCTAACCAATTTTCATTGTCTATAATAAATTCGTGATTAAAAAAAAAACCAAGATAGCGGTGCGTATCCTTGAAAAGTCCGTCAAATCAAGGCCATGTTGAGCAGATTCAAATATCATAAAAACTATTTTAACTCTTCCCATCATAATTGAAAATACAGTAAATTTAAGAAAAAATAGAAGTCAAGAAATAGTGCTAAAGAATAATATTCAGAAAGTAAATCATTTGCAAAAATCCCTAACTGTTGTGCGACAATCGAGGCAGGTTGATTTTTGGCATTCATTCGTTGTTTGGAGCGCAATTGGAAAATGATATTTACAGGATGAGGAGGTCCTCATCAATTTCTGTCCAGCAAGGGTGGACATCTTGAAAAAAGAGGACAACCAAGAGTCCTAACAAGCCACTTTGATGGATGAAAAGTAACTAAAAACTGTAACAGGACCAATACTTTGTTTTGTTAGTGTTTGTTTACTGAGAGATTGTCAGCAGTCAGTGTTAGTTAATTGAGGAAAATGATTTCCATTTTTGATGACAAAAGAAGAGTCTATGAAACTGGTTAGTTTTGTTATACCTAAATTTAAATACATGTGTAAAAGAGTTATTTTAATTAAGTGTTAATAGTAAAAGTGTCTGTTTCTGATTGCCTAGAAACCCGCCCTGAGATTAAGAGTCTTTTATATTATAAAATTTAAATAAAATTCTATTATCTATTTAATATTAAAGTTTTTAATTTGAACCCAAGCTATCTTTTAGACATCAGAATTTAAGTTAAAAATATCAAATTTTGTTTTATTTTATTTTAATAATTTTTAAATTATTACCTAATATATATATAGTTAGGAAGAGTCACGAATGAAACTTCAAAAAAAAGGGAAAATGGGACACGAAATGAAACGCATAATTTCAACTAAGATACTAATTTATTCTACTCCTTAATTCTCTACCCTTTTATATTTTTTTACGTTACCTTTTCCCGCTTTAGTTCTACTTTGTGCACCATCTCCCCCGTTGCCAATAACACCTCCCCTTCTTTAAAGAACATATCCTCAAACTCCTGCATGATACACTGTCTCCAATTTCCTTCACTACTAATTGCCCCCACCTGTACCCTACCATCCTTTTCTAGTCCCTGACACAGAAATGTGTATCCCCCTATTTTGATGTCCCATCGACCTGAAATATTCTTGATCCTCACGCCCAATCTACCTAACAAATCACACCCTATAATTGCCTTATATTCCCGAGGCATTTTTTTACCACATGTACCGTAATGGAGTCCGCTACTCCCCATCGACTCAACCCCATATATGTCTCCCCTTCGACGCTACAGGGCCCATCCAGAGTGATTAATTTACAATTACATACCTTCACCTGGGGTGTCTCCTGTCCACCACTCAGCCTCTCCAACGCTCCACTGCACCAGATGGTATTTGAACTCCCGGTGTCGAAAAGGCAATGCACTCCTCCCATGCAGATGATAGGCAGACCACCACGCTTTTCTTTAACGCTGTAACTCACCAACATGCGGCCGCCTCTCCATTGGTATGCACCTCAGATTTCTCCCCGTCTTCTTCTTTCATCATCTACTCGCCTCCCTCCTCTTTGTACCTTTTTGAATCCTTTCTCACCTCCCTCCAACTCTGTCTCTGATGCCTCAGACGTTTCGGCCAATTCGGTCTCTGATCTGTACGATCTCCTTAGGATTTCTCTTCTCCCCACTCTCTGGGCATTCACATCTATTGGTTCGTCCTGGTTCATATTTTTCCGCCTGAATAGATACGGACAATGCCTCGCCATATGTCCTTCATTACTGCACTCATAGCATTTCGTACGCAGGCACTGTGCCACCAGGTGCCCAGTTCTGCCACAACCATGGCATCTTCGGTCCTCACTCCATACACTATTCTTCAGCTTGCTGGCTTGGTACGGTTGTCTTTCTCAGGTGACATTTCTTTCCCTTCCGCTATCTCAGAACTCCCTCCTTTTCCACGAGATTGGTGCAGCTTTCGGTCGACTGTATGAGACCCTTGTCCAGCCGGCCCCTTCGACTCCCATCCTAGCTTACTCTTCTCTCGTGCTGGCATCCATCATCTCTTGTGCACAGTCTATAAAAGAACGATCTTCGTGTAAACCCTTCGGGTGTCCATCTGCCACCACCAAATGCATTTTTCAATCTTCCCCAGGCTTCACGCCGTTTCCTCATCGGCCTGGATTATGGTTTAGATTGTTCCATTTTACTCAGCAAATCACTGCTGCCCTTTACGAATTCATATCCTCCCTATCCAGCAGGTTTACCCCTTCTTTTTCCGCTATTCGTGCCATCAGGTGATCTCCTCCTTTTATAAAATGATTCAACTCACTTATCTTCCCAGTGAATTTGTCTAAATCTGAGTCAGCCTTCCTCAAATCCTGTGATGTCTACGAATATTATTCCCTAACAGGCCACACCCCACAATTACTTTATATTCCCTCGGCATGGTCTTTACAATATGCACTTTCAAAAAGCCCTTACTAAATCCCCAATGGTTCAAACCTATTTCCGCCTCCACCTCTACCTCATAAGGGCCACTTAGGGTGATTAACCTACACTGACATACCTGAATCCGGTGTGATCTCTATCCACTACACAACTTCTCCACAGCTTCTCGACACATGATAGTACTGTAACTACTGGTGTCTACCAGACACCTCACTCCTGCTATCTCTATTATAGACAAACCGCCGTGTTCTCCTTTCATATGGTTGATCTCCAATGTGTGGTAGCCCCCCTGTGGGTACGCTCCTCAGAACTCTCCTTGTGTTCTAGCTGCTTCTCCTTTTCATCTCTAAGTCCTCCTCTTGCCTTGTTGGCTATCCTCTACCTAATAGTCTCCTGCTTTAGCTTCCATCTCTGATGTCGCGGAAAATGGTATACTTTGCTTCGATTCGGCTTATTAGTCACTCACCCCCTTTTATGAAGTGGCTCAGTTCTCCTATTTCCCCCCTAAACTGTTCCAGGTCAGAAACGGCCTTCCTCAAGTCTTGGGCACAGTGCGTACTTTGACCCACTCTAGTGTTGTTGCATGTGCTTCTGCAAGAGAGACTAGTAGTAGAGGAAACTCTGGGGGTGGAGGATTCCCCTCTGTTGGAAGTACATTCTCGACCCCATTTTGATTTAAAGCTTCCAGGTACAAGACCGCTCTTCTAACGATACCATTGCCATTAGCAACCATTATTTTAAAAAAAAGGATAGAAAAAAAATTTGAAGATGACAAAATAACAACAAAAAAATTCCTTTTAAAAGAAAAAATTACTCCGGTATATAAAGTTCCCGGGTTTCGGCACCAGTTAAATGTTTGTGAGCTCAAAGAATGAAAAAGAAAAAAGGGAAATTGAAATGACCAACTCGCTTATTACTCAAAGACGTACTTCTATTGTGTTCCGTACCTCTATATATATACATCTTCGATCAGCTGATCTACTCAATGACCTGACATTGAAATAAAAGCTGACTAAGGCTGTAACTTATGTATATGTATATATTTGTTATATAATATAATAATAATAATACTTTATTTATTCTGGGTCGAGTCCCTTTAGAATAATACAGAGAAAAGGGACTGAGGAGCCTCAGAGATATTTAAATATACATATATATATATAAGTTACGGTATGAGTCAGCTGTTATTTCAATATCAGCTGACTGAGGGGATCATCACACCGATGGTCGAAGACAATATAAGGTGGTGCATGGAGAAGCTGCAACAAGAGCCGGTTCTTGCGTTCCCGGATTTCACTCGCCAATTCAATATCACTATGGACGCGCGTGAGTACGCGCTGGGAGCGGTGTTGTCTCAAGAGAGTGAAGGAGATCGCCTAGTTGTGTACGTCAGTAAGCGCCTGACAGAGACGGAGACCAGATACAGTCGCTGGAACGAGAGCTCTTAGGAATAGTGTGGGCTGTTGACCACTTTAGGCCCTATGGGTTCGGAAGAAAGTTTACACACTGATCATAGTACACACTGATCATAGGCCCCTGCAATGGGTAGGAAAGTTGAAGGAGTCTTCGGCCAGGATTACGCGTTGGAAGGAGTTATTGGGACAGTACAATATGGAAATCACATATAAACCTGGAAAAGAAAATGTGGTAGCTGATTTGTTATCTTGAGCAATACAGTAAATGCAGTAGAAGAGGCCGGGGAACAGTCCGGGCAATTCCTGCGGGAGTGGAAACCAGGACAGGAGAAAGAACAGAATGTGGCGGAAGGAAGACGATAGGGAAGAATCTTCATCTAACGAGAGCTCAGAGGAAGGAAGACCAATAGATATGGAGGAACTTGAGGACATCATTAACGATAAGAGGCGGCAGATTATATGGAAGACAAGAACCACTGGATCAGTCGAAGTTGAGTGTAACAAGTATGGGAGGAGCATAATCACGACGATTTGGTCGTAGCCAGGCGAGAAAAACAATCAGATTTGTAAAATGTTGAATAATGCTTCCAAGCCTGGAGAAAAGTGTCACCTGTACGTTGGGAATGAAACCGTTTGGGAAAAGATCAAGCAGCTATGGCATGATTAACAAACAGGAATGGACAGGACATTCACTCGATGCAAGCTGATGGTGGAAACCCTTCAGGAAGACGAACGCCAGAGCGAGGTGACTGTAGCATATCATCAGGGCAAAACAAATCACCGAGGAATCTCGGAGACCCTGCAAGCATTGAAGAGAAGGTACTTTTGGTGGGGAATGAAGAAGATGATCGGTGAAGTTTTAGGAAACTGCGAAGTTTGTCTACGCACAAAGTATGACAGACATCCACCAAAAGGTAGACGAAAGGAGACACCTACCGCAGATGCACCGCTCAAAGATCTACAGGTCGACACTTTCACATGGAGAGGATTTAAATGGATCACCATAATTGATCTCTTCAGTAAGGTGGCAATGGCGCACCAGGTGCAGGAAAAGTCGTCGGAAGCAGTGCTGGCAGCTCGCCGAATGTGGTTTCAATTTTACGGAGTTCCGGAGCACATCTCATCAGATTCAGGAAGAGAATTTGACAATAATGTGATTCGAACACAAATGAAGGACCTTGATGTAATATGGCATCTCAAAACACCAGGGCACCCCAAGAGTAGTTTATTGTGCTTGGTACATCTCTTATATACATTCGATCAGCTGATCTCCTCAGTTAGCTGACATCGAAGTTACAGCTGACTCAAACTTTAATCCCCCCCTCTGAACAATCCTCGTAAACTAATACTGTACAGTGTCATAACTATACAAACAGCAATCCAAAACTATTTACAAAAATAAAATCCTGTACAATCATCGTTTAAAAAAAAAAAAAAGCTCACAGGCTTGCTGAAGTAAATATATCCATACTTTAAACCTTGGAATAAAATAAAAAAGGAATAATTCTTCATAGAAGTTAAAATGAAAAAAAAACAATTAACTAATGTTATAATACAATAACACATGTTATAAAACAAAAACAATAAAGAAAAAACTATTTACAATAAAATAAATTCCTATACACATATCATAGTAAAAAAAAAAAAAGAACTCACAAGCTTCCCAAAGTTAACACTATTTATAATATAATTTAAACCTAAAAACATAATAAAAGAACTCTTTATACAATACATGAACAAGTTAAAATGAAAAAACAATATTTACAAAAGTACACAACAATATTTACAAAAGACACCCCAGCTTTTATTTTGTGATTGCCGGAAGTGTTAACTGCTTAATATGGACAGTTCTCCTCTTTCTCGGTTCTCTGACACTTTCTAATGTAACTAAACTATCTCCTTACCCCTGTTAGACCTCAACTTCCTGCAGACGATCGTCCCGATTTTGATCTCTCCCATCCTATCTGTGACGTGTAAATCCTCCTGTGCTACCCTCCTGGTTTTTTCTTTTTCCATTCTCCCCTCCCCTGTGCTTTCTCCCATAACTTTCTTCGAGCAATGTGGTTGTTATGTATCTCCTCACCGTCCACTGCCGTGCCCTTATAGTTCTGCTGGTGTCCTCGGAGTCCAAAGAGGATGTTAAATAGTGAAAACCCCGTAACTGTAAGTATGGAATGATGTATGCTGCAATCGCCTTAGGCATTGCTAGAATTGTTATATGCATCTATCGCCTTACCCATTGCTATATCCGGTTCCAATGCCTTGTCTATCTGATATAAGCGAAGATGGTCACTTAATATGTTATAAAGGTGCTCTATTCCTCCTCTACTCTTTGGGTGTCCTGGTGTGTTGAGGTGCCACATCATGTCAAGGTGCTTCATTTCAGTTCAAATCCTGCCATTGTCAAATTCTTTGTTTCCGTCTGATGCGATGCACTCCGGGATTCCATAAATTGAAACCACAACTGGAGAGCTGCCAACACTACTTCCGATGACTTTTCTTGCATCTGGTGCACCATTGCCACCTTACTGAAGAGATCAATTATGGTGATCCATTTAAATCCTCTCCATGTGAAAGTGTCGACCTGTAGATCGGTAGGTGTCTCCTCTCGTCTACCTTTTCGTGGATGTCAATCACAGTTATCTATTTATATCCTCTCCAGATGAAAGTATCGATCTGTAAATCATTAAGAGGGGCATCTGCGGTACATGTTTCCTCTTGTCTCCCTTTTGGTGCATTCCTACCATATTTCGTGCACAGAAAAACTTCGCAATTTCCTACAACCTCCATGATTGACTTCTTCATCCCCCACTAAAAATAGTTTATCTTTAATAAATGAAGGTCTCCGGGATTCCGCAGTGATTCGTTTTGCCCTGGATATATGCTGTGGTCACTTCTTTTTGTTGTTCGTCTTCCTGAAGGGTTTTCACCATCTGCTTGCAAAGGATGAACCTCTTATCCATCCCCTATTTGTTCACTGCGTCATATCCGCTTGATCTTCTCCCAGACGATGGCATTGTCCACGTAAAGGTGATGAGTTTCTCCGGGCCCTTAGGCATCCCTCACCCTGGCTGTGACCAAATCATCGTGATTTTGCTCCTCCCATACTTGCAGCTCTCAACTTTAAGGAATCCAGTAGTCTTCGTCTTCCATACAATCTGCCACCTCTTGTCATTCATTATGGCCCCCAGTTTTTCCGTATCTATTGGTCTTCCTCCCTTCAAGCTCTCGTTTGACAAAGATTCCCTCTATTGTCTTCCTCCGCCACATTCTGTTCTTCTTCCTCTCCCGATGTCCAGCTCCTTCCAACGTGTAATCCTAATCAAGGATTCCAACTTTTCCGCCCATTGAAGAGGCCTGTGGTCAGTGTATACCCTAACCTTCAGCCAAACACATAGGGTCTAAAGTGGTCAACAGCCTAGACTATTCCCAACAGCTCACGTTCAAGTGCACTTTATCTGGTCTCCGTTTCTAGTGGCCCTGACCTAGTGGTTCTTCAGGCACCTACTGGCGTATGCCACTGGGCGATCTCCCTCTTCACCTTCCTGAGACAACACAGCTCCCAGCAGGTACTCACTAGTGTCTGTAGCGATATTGAATTGCCGAGTGAAGTCCAGAAACGCAAGCACCGGCTCCTGTAGCTTCTCTATGCACCGCATAGTATTATCTTCGACCATCAGTTTGATGATCACCTTTCTGCCTTTTTTGAGGTTATTGAGTCTAACGAGTTACTCAGCCATTTCTAGTACAAATCCGGAGATTGCCCCACTACCGGAAGTTTCTCTAGCGGGAGCCCACGCCACAACCCTTGAGTGCATAAAGCCTAACACTTGAGGAAGGCTGTTTCAGACCTCGAACAGTTTACCAAGGAAATAGGAGAACTGAGCCACTTCATAAAAAAACACGTGTGTGGGTGTGGGGAAACGCGCCTGACGTGACAACTTTACGCTAAATATTGGAATAATAATATTAATAAAATAGACACACAATATTTGAATCAAG
>NW_027114700.1:25481-29940 GCF_000696795.3 Halyomorpha halys | reverse complement strand
GCTACACTTTTGCCTACATGACTCCCTGCAATCTAATTTATAAGACGTTATCACGTCAAAAGGGGTGACCGACTAATTATCCAAATTGAAGCAAAGTCAATCGAAAATCTACTTGTTAGTGAAGATGCGGAGGCATTAAAAGCAACAGTCGTCTGCAAAGTGAAGAGAAGCATCCTAAATCATATTCAGGCAAAGAAGAAGAGACCCCTTGGAGAGTTATCAAGGAAAAATTAAAGAAGGCGTTTGGAGGAGGACGGTGGGCCCAAGAGGAAGAAATTTATAATGAAAATGGAGAACAGGAAATACAGCAGCTGTAATATCTCAACCATCTGGTCCTTACCAGGTGTCAAAGAAGACCAGATGTGCAGAGTATTGAAAGATGCATCTAATAATTGCCTAAAGGACAGTAAGTGGTTTTGAAACTGTATCATATGAAGCAGCATGTGTGATAGCCAGAACACCTCCTATTGAACTTCTTATTGAAGAAAGAAGTAGATATTATGAACAACATTCTCCATTTCAAGAGGAGAGCAGGAAATAACTACCACTCAGTAGCAATGACAGTAATGTGAGGCTGCAGATTCAGGAAGGTGAACCAACAGGTCGATACTCGATGTTGGTTCTAGGTATAGTCGCCAACATGGTGAGGTAGATTTTTATGTCACCCAACTGTTAACAGAACACAGATGCTTTAGGGCCTACCAGTGCATTTAAATTGGATATTATAACAGAATGCCCTGCAATCAAGAGGAGAGGAAAGAAATAAAATGGAGAAATCGTGTGGAAGGAACATCATTCCAGATAACCTGGTGAGCCATATGCTAAACTCTGACCGTGATTAGACAGCAGTGAAGGAATTTCCCGCAGATATCCCTAAGAGATTGAGAGTGGAAGGGAAAGAGCATGGAAAGAAGAAGAATCGACATATGACTGACAAATGTCCTATGTCAAGAGGACAAGCATGAGGCGGCACGCAGCCATTTCCCTCCACAAAGAAATGCCTAATGGCGATACTGCAGAGAGGAAAGAACAGGTACAACAAGGAGATGGTTCTAATGTGTAAAAATCTCACACCCAGATGGGTACAGGCCTAAAATATTAGACACCTTTCTAAAGGATTTTTTATATTATTAAATACGTGGATTATATATATTAATTGCTTTGTTTTTCAATGTAAAATAACCATTGAACTACAAAATAATAAATTCAATTTTAGAAAAAAAGCAATAAAATTTGTGTTGATTGTGATATTTGTTGATAATTTAAATGAAACAAGATATATTTCTATATTTATCACTCACCTTATTAAGGTGAAGAAACATCAAATTATAAGGATTTTCACAAGAGAATTATTTAGGTATGATGTATTTCAGGTTCTATCCACAGTTCTTATTGAAATTATTAGAATAATTACAAGCCGGCAAGAGATTGGAACTATATAGACTATTGGTGGAAGAGCAAATATATAAAACTCACAAATCTGAGAACACAGTTTACTGGCCAATTTGGAAGGGTGGGGGAGAATGCCTGGTAAACTCTCGCACAGGTGTCTACAACCCATGTGGTAATCCTGCTGCTGAAGAGTGAGATTAAATATAATTAAATGCTATAAGCTCTAATCTTATATATGCAAACTAGGATGAATCATCTTAATTATGAATTTATAGTGCAAGTAAGTAAGTTAGAAATGAGAAGCATTTTCCATCATCAAAATAAAAATTTAGTGATATTAATACACTTTATGTCTGTTTGTTATTTAAAATATGAAACAAATTCATACCAAACTCTACTTAAACAAGTAAACAAAGTCTTTATTAAATTGTGAAATACATTCATAAAAATGACTAAGGAGAAAATAGTTAAAAGATAAACTTTACCTTACTTGGATTGACTGCTTCATACTGATGCCTCAAGGACTGTATTTCAAACTCACAAGTGGATATTGCTGCTTTTAGCTCACAAAGAAGATAGACATCACTCCTTAAGTCATTAAATTGTTGGCAAATCTCTTCAGTCGGTAATGGATTCAAATCTTAAAAAATAATTAAATAATACTTTACATTGTCTATGGTTTTTGTTATGAGAGTTATTTCTAGTAAAAAGAAATGAACTGGGAGAATAGATGGTTAATCCACAAAAAAAAAAATTATAAAATAACAGGAATACTTCAATACAATAGACTTGTAGGAAAGAAGACAGTAAACCTAATATTTCCTAAATCATCTTAAAATCCATCTCAACCCTCAAATAGCTATTAAGATTCATTTCTACAAAGTACCCATCACTTTCTAGCAAGACAGTCCTAGATCAGAAGCAGAAGCAGAAGGCTAACTAGCCAAGACGATGAAGAGGAACTAAGGCAAGAGGGTTTAAGATACTGGAGTGGAAATACCAGCAAAGACGAAACAAGCAACACTCCCAGATAAGTTATAGTTTACATAATATTTAGGTTATATTATAATCTAATACTCTGATTTTGAGTGCTAACTGAATTTAATAGTATAGTCTGGTAAATAACAAAGTGACTTCAGTATTCTCAATTTAATTTCAAAATAAATCAATATTTATTTATAAGCAATATAATTTTGTCCATAAGCTTTTAAATTAAAATATGCCTCACCTATAAATATCTGTAATAAACTTTAGTTACCTTACACTATAAAAATAGGTTTGTCAATGGAGGATTACATAGAAAAAGATTCATAAGTTCCACTCCAAATTCTGTAGTAATCAATTCTATTATTGACATTACTTCTATTTTAATTATTTTCTCGTTGTCCTTTTTTCAAATTAACTTGTTTTTTTTCCCATTAAAGGGAAATTGTTTGTCTTGTTAAGTCTATGAATGTTGTCATTTTTGTTATTAACTTAACTTTTCTCTCTTATCAAGCATTATTATTTTTATCAATTTATTTCATCATAACTTTTTTTTTAATCATAACATTGTATCTAGTTAAGGGTGCTTTTGTATGAGACTATAATCCCATATAACCCTATAATCAACTGTTAAAAAAAAAGTAACTTTTATATCAACCATGCAAGGCCCACTAGGCCAATGTGGTATTAAATAAAAAAAAGTTCTTAAAAACTTGGTTTGATGAATACAACACTCTGGATGTCACCTACAACTAGAGTAAGGTAAATTGCTAAACATGATACCTTTTAAAAAGGTATCAAGTTTTGAAGTATAGCCAATTACATCTAGGAGATGGGCCTGTGGCATCAAGCAGATAGGTCAGCGCCATATAGCATTTAATTTAGAGAAATAGACAATACATTTACAAGAACAGTATACCAGTTCCCAAAAGGAGCCGATAGAAATATATAGTGTGATATATAATATAAATTAATAATAAATTCAGTTTCTGGAACTCTCACCATTCTCAGAAAAATGGATAGCCAAAAAAGCAAGCAATCTACCAAATAATATTAAAATTTTTCAAAACTACAAAAGTTCACTACTATAAAACTCAAACAAAGTTTAGAAACTAAAGTTTAAGAACATTCATAATAAAATTCTGATTATTATTGATGATGTAGAATTATATTATGGTCAAACACAGGCTACAATTATTTACAGCAATTTCAAATGAAAACCCCATTTCTTTTTAATCATATCAATACTAAATAAATTATTACATAAATTACAGGTTACATTACCTATATTCAACTCCGTAAGCTGTTGCTCGATGGCTTTCATCTTCTTCTGGCCAATGGTGGTCGGGAATTTCATTCTCTGGGACCTTAATGTCACACCACTCCCTTTAATATCTGGAAACTTAATACCCGACAGTTCGCCAAACTACAAATCAAAATAGAAATATTTAAATTATTTCTAAAGTTTAAAATATAAATAGAGCTAACGAAGCATGCAATCCATGACAAAAATCGGACATAGTAGTTTCTTCATTCATCAATAACCATAGTAAAAGTGTGATTTCTTCTCATGCCATTAAAAGAATAGAACAAATAAGAAGTTGACTGAAATTAGCTGCATTAATAAAACACTATTAAAATGTATTTATACATGCATTTTAATAGATCATACATGCAATACGTCTTTTAATAAGGAGGAAAAATAAAAGATACAAAACCAGGTAACGCACAGGAAACAGGAAACGTAAAAAAAAAAATATTTGTTCAAAGATCCCCTCTATTACTAACATCTTTATGTATTATATTGAATTAAATATTATATTTGACTCCATAAAATATCTACATATAAGGTAGAGCATACAGTTATAAATAATTTATTTAAAAAGTTCCCATATGATATAAAGCTTTGATTGGTAGGTATATACAACAGACACACACAATTGGCAAAGAAGGGTGAAGAGACCAACCAACATTGTGGAAGCAACAGCACCATAGCTACAACAAAGGGTGAAGAGACCAATTACACTGTTCAAGCAACAGTATCATAGAAACATCAACGGGTGAAGAGACCAACTACACTGTT
>NW_027114700.1:20492-24549 GCF_000696795.3 Halyomorpha halys | reverse complement strand
CAAAGGGTGAAGAGACCAACTACACTGTTGAAGCAACAGTATCATTGCAACATCAAAGGGTGAAGAGACCAACCGACATTATAGAAGCAACAGTATCATAGCTACAACAAAAAGTGAAGAGACCAACTACACAGTTGAAGTAACAGTATCATAGCAACATCAAAGGGTGAAGAGACCAACCTACATTATGGAAGCAACAGTACCATAGCTACAACAAAGGGTGAAGAGACCAACTACACTGTTGAAGCAACAGTATCATAATAACATCAAAAGGTGAAGAGACCATCCGACATTATAGAAGCAACAGTATCATAGCTACAACAAAGAGTGAAGAGACCAACTACACTGTTGAAGTAACAGTATCATAGCAACATCAAAGGGTGAAGAGACCAACCTACATTATGGAAGCAACAGTACCATAGCTACAACAAAAAAGTAAGAAGAGTTCTCCACGTCTCGTGGTGACGAAAAACAATAAATAGTTTCAACAATTCATTAATGACCTACATTTGGATCCACACTACAGATCTTCATTAGGACTAAAAGAAAAAGAAACACAGTAGGTATAGCTAATGTAAGGGAATAAAAATGGTATGTAGATGTAACAGATAATATATATAAAGATGGCGGTATAAAAAGACATCCATATAAATAAACTAACATAAAAAATTAATCAAAATAATAAATATTACAGATGAATACCATAATGATACATAAATTTGCATACTGGAAGATCACTGATTGACCGTGTATAATAATAAAAGGAAGATGGTGGTAAAAAAAAAAAACTCGAATAGTTACTAAACTATTTCTATTGAGCCACCGTTTCGCACCACGTTGTTGGGCTTCATCAGGGCTAAAATATAAAAACACTAAAATGATGTGAATATAAATGAAAAATTAAAAAGATGAACTATGAAACGTAAAAAAATCAAATAATAATAATAAAAGTCATAGAAAATTAATGGAATCAGAAATAATAACAGATAAAAAGAAAAAATATAAAATAAAGTACGAATTAAGAGATAGAAAAATATTTTCTTAGATATATAAAGAGTATAAGAATATTTATTACTCACATTTATATGTATATAAATAATAATGTAATCAATCTACTAATGTCTTTGTCCATAGTTATTAATCAACTAATTTATATTTTCATTCCATTATTATGTATATTTCCAAATTTTTAGTCTATTAGTTATTTTATTTTATATATTTATATTTATTATTATTTTTTTTCTCTCTGAATGATGGTTGTCTTTTTGTTTTTATAGCCCTGATGAAGACCTGAAATTCAGGTCGAAACATTGACATAAATAAATATTTTTTTGTTTATTTATGTTGTTCCTTTGCTGACCGCACCCCCCGACCATCTTCTTCAATCAGTAATCTATGTTCAACGATCTACACCTCATTAATTACTTTTTTAATATTAATGTTTCTATTATATAATTTACCCACCTCTGTCCCCCCTATTATATATATCAGGGGTCACCAAACTACGGCCCGAGGGCCACATCCGGCCCGCGGAGAGCTAGCATACTTGAAAACTCCTTTTAGAGAACATATTTTTTATAGCAAATTAAATTTAGTTTACTGAAGTATTCTAATTTTATGTTGAATAATTATTAATATGACATCTACATTGATATGGTCATGGGCTAACTACTCATAACATTGTTGTAGGCTTATTGTTATTGTTTTTGTGATAAGTTGGATAAAGAAACACAGAATTGTAATGAGTAAAGACATGCACAATATGCAGAAAATTTAACTTCAGTATATAATAAGTAACAAATTATTGAAATGAATCCAACTAACATTTTAAATAAAAACATAACTTATAACAAGCATAATGACATATGAAATACTAATGAGATTTATGTAATTGAGATTTTCCACTGACAATAGTTTGTAGTTGTGGACTAATTTTACTTGTACCAATTATTAAAAGAGATTTAAGATGCTCATCAGTAAATTTAGATCTGTAAAAATTTTTTGTGTACTTCATTTTGGAGAAGGTCTTCTCACACAAATAAATAGTACCAAAAACAGAAAACAGCCCATGAGCAAATTTATGCAAATTATCAAATTGTGTCAGTGGAAGACTCTTATAAAATTCCAACAAAGATGAGTTTTGATATTTGTTCTTAACTGCACTGTAGATCAATCATTTCCATTTGAAGTTCCGGGGCTAGGGTTTCAATGTCAGTATCAAAAGGATTCTGAAAAATCTTAATTTGATTCGCAATGGCATCAATGTCTGAGAAACGGTATCAAAATTTATTATCAAAGCACTCAAAGTTTCGATTGCAAAATCGATAGGAAACTCAGTCTCAGTGGCGTGGCTGAATATTTAACATGTTTTAAAATGTGAAAAACATTTACTTTGTAGTTGTGATTGAAACAGTATCAATTTCTTCCGGAATGATTTGATATTAGTATATAAATCAAAAAGATGCTGGTTTTCTCCTTGCAATCTCAAATTCAGTTCGTTCACATGTTTTGTCAAATCAACATAGAATGCTAACTTCCACAGCCATGCGTTGTTTTGTAATTCAGTAAGAGGGCGATGCTTTTCATTCAAAAAAATTTTGATCACTGCTCGAAGTTCAAAAAAGCGCTGAAGGACTTTCCCACAACTAAGCCAACGTACGACAGTATGATAACGTAAGTGATTTTCTCCAATCTCTTCAATAAATTATCGGAATTGTCGGTGATTCAGCCCAAAAGATCTGATAAAATTAACAGTTGATATGACTAGTTTCAGAACTTCAGACATATCCAAACATTTTCCGCACGAAGACTGTTGATGAATGATACAATGTAAGACTAATGGTTTTGAACCACCGTCATTTTCTACAACAGCCTTTGACACAAGAGCGACCACTCCTTTATCTTTCCCACTCATGTTTTTGCCTCCATCAGTTGTAGTGCATTTCAAGTTTTTCCATCGAAGGTTCTTTTGATTAATGGCCATTTCAACTCCTTTAAAAATATCTGTACCAGTAGTTGTACCATGAATACTATACATATCAAGAAGTTCTTCATGCACTTCATAGCTTTTATCTACTCCTCGAATATAAATCAACACCTGAGCAGTATCTGACACATCTGTTGACTCATCCAAGGCCAAAGAAAACCACTCAACATGTCCATTTTTGTCGAACAGTTGAGAGGATATATTTTCAGCGATGTTTTCTACTCTTCGAGCCACAGTGTTTGCTGACATACTGGCAGTTTTTAATAAATTTACCTTTTCAGGGCACATTTCTTCGGCTACTGCAATTATACATTCTTTGATCATTTCTCCATCGGTGAATGGTTTTCCACGTTTTGCAATTTCAAGAGCTGGCACGAGTTGCAGCCTCTTGTTCAGTTTAGAGTTTTGTAAATGAAGATTGCTGCGATTTCAATCCGCGCTTCATAGCTTCGAATTTTTCTGCCCGCAAACTTCCTGTATATTTTGAGTAATTTTGAAAATGTTTTGTTTCATAATGACCTTTAATGTTATATTCTTTGAGAACGGCTATGCTTTCATTGCAAATCAAACATTGCCTTGTTACTGGACTCAATTACGAAATACTGAATGTTCCACTGATCTTTGAATTTTCTGCATTCACTATCAATTTTTCGCTTCTTTTCCATACTACTAAATCACACTCAAAAGCAACAATCCAAATCA
The DNA here is from genome assembly GCF_000696795.3 of Halyomorpha halys. Taxonomy (NCBI): domain Eukaryota; kingdom Metazoa; phylum Arthropoda; class Insecta; order Hemiptera; family Pentatomidae; genus Halyomorpha; species Halyomorpha halys. Next base: position 20,861 of record NW_027114700.1, on the reverse strand, counting down.
AAATACTGTTACAAAGATGTCTCAAAACTTAAACACGCACAAACACGTTTTAAGGAGGTACGCACTATTTTATTTCACAACAGTGTCATAGGAACTGACTTGTGGTTTGTTTTTTTTTCCTAGCCCCTATAGAAAATTTTTTTATTGTTGAAATTTTTATATATATACATATTTACAATATTGTTCTTTTACTGTAGCATTGCTCCATTCTAAGGACAGGTTCAGATTTATAATTCTTTGAGTGTATATAATGTTTAAGTAGACGAGGTGCTGGGGTACACTTCGTTTTCAGAGTTTTGTCCTACATACTAAAAACTAAAACTAAAGAATGTCCTTTCACTTTATTTCAATGGTCGGTACATCATTGGC
>NW_027114700.1:18739-19893 GCF_000696795.3 Halyomorpha halys | reverse complement strand
CAGGACGTGACTCGACAAGTCTCCGATAACCCGCGAAGGAACCGGACTCCTGGGTAAGTCGGAGGTGATACGTTCAACAACGAGCGCACGGACCTTGAAGTTAGTGGTATCATTGACAAGGGACCGTAGCCTGAACGTCATCGCACCCTTGATGTCGGCGACCTGAGTACCTCCCAAACCGGCGATTCTTCCGTTGAAAGGTTGCAGCTGGCCGCCAATCTTCGTTGCGAGTTCGGCAGTAACAAAGGTGTACTGGCTGCCGGAATCCAGTAGTAGCCGTGCGGGCGCGGAATGCTTTGATAACTGGTGGGGGAGGCCTGGACTTGGGATCTTCGACAGGTAGTCCAAGGAATGAGTTGTCATCCCTGAGTTGGAACTCAGTCTTCCGTTGTTAGGCTGATGGGCTAAACCGCGCCCAAAACTGTGTTTTTCACTTATGGTCTGCCATTCTCCTTCTTCATTGTGCCTCTTGGATCCTCTTTGTTCCGCAAGATCCATAGGGGTGTGGACTACTGTTTCTCCGGTGGCGGATGAGGTGGAAGCCTTAGGGTGAACCATGGTTAATACCTGTGGGCAGCTGGATGAGGCCGGCGGGCTGCAAGCGGCTGGCAGCGGCCGCAGTGATGAAGTTGGTCTTCTGTCGAAGGGCCAGCGGCGCAGGGCTGGAATTGAGGTCCCCGCCAGGGGTGCGGGCACTGTGGCCGGGCACTGCGGAGCGGGCACTGCGGACGGCACTGCGAACTAACACTGAGCTACCGATTTGCGGACCGTAGCGAGAACACTAACGAGAGCTCTGTACACTACCAATGACCGACACGGACTGATTTATGACGGTTTTTCAGGTTCCGCCTGCTGACAATGAGTGCCATGATGTAGGGTGGGAGTTTCTGAAGGTGGGGAGGTCTAGGGTGGTAGTTGGGGATGGCTTGGCGTGCAGACTCCATGACAGCTGACGTGAAGTGGCCGATGTAGTTGTCCACTTCCTCCACACAGAGCGCAGCGTAGGTACATCTTTCAGCCTATGTCAAACCTCTTCTTTGAACCGGCTCCAGTCGGCCTCCTGATAGTTGAACTTCTCAGTCGTAGGCTCAGAGCTGCTCCCGTGCACTTCATAGGTCACCGGGCGGTGATCGGAAGAGGTGAAATCAGACACG
>NW_027114700.1:18490-18689 GCF_000696795.3 Halyomorpha halys | reverse complement strand
CTGCCGCCCACCCTGAAAAACCCAAGCGCAACGAAAGAAGGCTCAGTTAACGTTAGGTGCAGAGCGCGAGATAGTATAGAGCGGCACGCAGGTGCGCTGGAAACTGTGAAAACAGAGAGACCTAGCCGTAACTCTTTTGCGAGGATGCGAGATGTGAGGAAGCGTTTGAACGATTGCGGAACGAACGGATGCGATGGCG
>NW_027114700.1:18120-18440 GCF_000696795.3 Halyomorpha halys | reverse complement strand
ATGATGGTGTTGTCCAGTTTGAGTGACTTCGGGAGAGTCGATCGCTTGTACTGTTGCTGAGCGAACACACCGCAGTCTGTCTTAGCTGGGTTCATGGTGATGTTTAAATTACCCAAGCGTTGAACAATCTCTTTGCAGACCGCTCCGGATCGCCCTAGGGCATGTTTGGGGTTCATACTGCTGCTTTAGATGGTGATGTCGTCGGCATAGCCGGCGACCGTAGCTAGTTTGTAATATGCACCAACTACATCAGCGGTATAAATTGAAAATAGCACTGGCGATAGAACCGCTCCCTGTGGAACTCCACAGGTCAATGGGAT
>NW_027114700.1:14662-16243 GCF_000696795.3 Halyomorpha halys | reverse complement strand
ATTCATTTGGGTAATCAAGTTCATCATGAGAAGCTGAGGATCGAATGAGCCGGGTGGTGGGGGTGGTAGGGGTTGCTGGGCTCCCATTTGGTCCGGTTCAGGAGAAGCTGTGGCCGGCTGGAGAAATGACGAGTAAGCCGTGGCTGCACTCGCCATTCTATTGGTCTTTGGTCTGGTGGTCGGTGGTTGAGCACGAGCTGCCGCTGACGGCCTCGTAATGGCTGCTGATCGTAGTTCTTTTCTGGCTTCCCATTGGTCCATGATCTTCCGGCGTGTTTCACACCCACGGAAGGACGCCACATGATCCTGATCACAATTGGTGCACTTTGGGGGTACCACCCTAGGGCAGGCACCGATGTTGTGCTCTTGGGCACATCGCACGCACGCCTCCTTGTAGCCACAGTAGTCTTGGTATGATCGAACGGCTGGCAGCGGTAGCATTGAGGTGGGCCATGTTCTTTTCGTTGAACAAAATGTTGGGCTGCGAATAGGCACTGGTCGATATGGCGTACCCTCTTGATATCTTCTAGGGTGACCTGAACTGGCACCGTGATAACAATAGGAGAGAGGGGGGGTTTTCGTCCCATCACTGTTTGATTTCTGGAGACGCCTAATATCGATAGGGGCTAAGTGCTGAAAGGCAGCCTGGACATCTTCCAAGGGCATGGAAATCTCTATGTTTTTAATGACATAACGCTGTTGCGTTTTTCCTTGTCGTGGGGCATAGGTGTGATGACCTATTTGTAGCGATTTGAGCCCAGCTACAACGGCGTCGCGATCCGTTGCTAGCTCCAGGAAAATCTGAACACCCCCTCCCCTCCGGTTTTACACACCAGGTATTTATTTATATGTAAATGAGCTAGGTATTGCCTCACACCTGAAGAAAAATTGTATCATGTATTATATATTATTTTGTAACATATAATCAGTATTATATTTATATTTTATTAATAAAGAGGATTAGAAAATAAAAAAAATTACCTCACCGCCTGGATTTGCTGGCTCGCCACGACAACCGGAGGTAGCTGGGGAGATTTTTGTGGAGAGGTCTCGGTTCCCGCCTCAGTTGGGAGATTTTTCAGTGTATCAAATGGATTGGGATGCGTAAAATCAATTTTTTGTTCTTGACACGTCTGTTTCTTTTATTTCTTGTTGCTATCTGGCTTATTTTTCGTCTTTCTTGGTGGAATTTGGCCTACCATCGATCGCGTCAGGCGGGGTGATACTTTTGATGTACCGCCTACTTTAATAAACCCATGACTTGTTGTTTTTTTTTTTTTTTTTACAAAACCCTTCAAAATTTTAATGGCATTTATAAACAATGGACTTTCTGCTTTTTCTGTAGAACATCTACATTCTAAGGAGTCTTTTGGAGTGTATTATTTTTGTTGTCAGAATTTATAAAAGAGTGTAATGTGTTGGGGCACACATTATTTCTGAATTTAACAAACTTAAATCTAATAAAAACTTAATCCTAATACTACGTGAAACTTAAAACTTAATCCTAATACTACATGACCTTACGTAGTGTGTTGCCAGCGCACCGGAGGGGGGGCAGGTGTTAACGTGTTGAATAACGGA
>NW_027114700.1:9951-13142 GCF_000696795.3 Halyomorpha halys | reverse complement strand
ATCGTATTTTTATAATAATAAACTTATATACAATTATACAGCTGCTTAGGCGCTTGTAGTGCTGGCCCCTAGCGGGATATAGCGGTACTCCGTGCTCGCTGACTGTTACAATGGCAATATCGTCAGCGTAAGCGGCGACCGACTTGTGGTTGCGCCACTAGCCTTCTTATATATTCCAATTACTGCCATCTAGAAGTGAGTGGAAGACACCAGAACTTTCTCGAACCAACGAGTTTATTCTGTACGTGCTATTAGCGCCATCTGTTAGCGATAGAAGGTACTACCTATTTCCGTTTGTGTCCACCAGATGTCGTGTCACGTTACTCCTCATGGCTCGTACTCTACGACTAATTTAGAAATTACAGATAATGACAGGAAAATTAATAATATGCAGTGTTGCCGTTTTGCGGACTTTAGTCCGATTTGCAGCCTTTTTTAAACGTTGCGTACTTTTTCGGACTTTTTTTTTCATCAGTGGGCTATTTCACTTTTTACCACCGGCAACAATGATAATATGGTTTTGGCCCTCGGAACTTACTGGAGTAATCAGTATGGCCCTAAGGCTGGAAAGTTTGGAGACCCCTGACATATATTATCACTAATGTTTGTCTGTTTTTAATGTTTTCTGTGCTGTTTACCTTAAAATTATTTTCAAATGTAATATACTTTAACTGTCAATCTCCTCTATTCTATATATATATCCTGTCAAAACAGTTCACTTTCCCTCTGACTTCGAGCCTGAAAGGTATGTTGATTTTATTCTTATCCCCCTTTTTCCATCTCTTAGTTCGTACTTTATTTTATATTTCTTCTGTTTATCTGTTATTATTTCCATTTCTAGTCTATAACCTTTTATTATTCTTATTTAATTTTTACACTTCATTGTACATCTTTTTACTGTTTCATTTACTTTGTTATTTATGTTTACATTATTCAAGAGTTTGTATCTTTTTAGCCCTGATGAACCTCTACAACGTGGGGTGAAATGTTGGCTCAAAATAAATAGTTTAATCACTATTGGAGTTTTTTTTTACCGTGCCCAGACCATCTTCCTTTTATTAAAAATTAACATAGTAATAACAACAAAAACAAAGCAAAAATTAAGTAAGTGTAAAAATAAAACAAGGGGAATATTACCCATTACTATATCAGTTAATATATCGATATTAGCTCTGCCTACTCTGTATTTTTTTTTTTATCCTCATGAAGACCTGCTGCAGTGTGAATCGAAACGACTATTTACAAACAGACAAAATAAAAATTATTTCTTAATTGTTTTTCTTGATCACAGCCCAGACCATCTCCTTCTAATTCATATACAGTCAATCTATAACTCAAAAAGAAAATCTGGTGCGATGTGTACTTATGTGCCCAATTTTGGGTTAAGTGATGGGCTTGTCTTCAAGTTATGGCTATTTTTGAAAAAAAAAAAAAAAAAAATCTAAGAGGAAGAGGGAAAATTTAGAACTAAACATTTTTATTTTTCTGTTGCTATAAAAATACATATTAGGGGTTTATGAGATGAAAATAATGAAAATTAACTTTTTCCTTCCAATAATACAACAGCATAACAAAATATAATGTGTAAGTCATAAACATATGCTTGCAATCGTGAGATATCGGGTGGTCTCGTTTTTTTTCCCAATTTGAACTTTTCTAAATTTTTCCTTATTTAGTTATTCAACAATTTTTTTTCAGTATTTTACATTTATCCATTAATTAGTACTACCAATAATGAGCACTGGTTATTAATTTCAAATAAAAAAGATTTTTTAAACTTTCATCATTTATGCCATGTCAAACTATTACAATGAGGAAAAGACCTACCTGACATTAAAGAACATTCAATTATACATACATTGATATAATGAGTATAATCAAAATTCTTTTGAGCTGCTATTCACACACTCTTTTCATTTTTGAGCTAAGCTTACCAACAACATACGTACAGACAAACACACAAATATCATTTTTTGAGACTTGGTAATTTGTACTCGGGGGACCTCAAAACAAGTATTTCTATCAAAAATTCAAATTCAAAATTTTGCATGATTGCAATAATTTCCCTTACTATATATTCTATATAAGTGAAAGTAATAAAAAGAAGTAGGTAACAAAATGCATTTATAATACATTTTGGCATTCTCAACTAATTTATTTTTCATCTTTTTAGGTTTTATATTCTGTTTTAATATAAATAAATAAGTACAATAATAATGTATACATTGTAATAATCAAAAATTAATAAAATTAAGTAAATAAAAGGAATTTTGATAGTTTTTACTTTATTCTCATATCTAAAGTATAGCTTAGGTTCAAATGAAAAGCTTTATTATAAAATAGATAGAAGAATTTTATTTGAATATATAACATATAGACTCTTAATCTCAGGGCGGGTTTCTAGGCAATCAGAACATAGATTCAGCTACTAATAACACTGCATTAAATTAATCTTAGCTATCTTTACAAATCTGCTTCAATTCTATTTTGAGCAACACTAACCAATTACTTCTATTTCTTCTTTCTCAACAAACAAACACTCACTAACTGTAAACAAAACATTTTGCTTTCTTTCCCAAAATGCTATTTCTAAAGTTCAACAAAAGATTCTTTTCACCTCCGCTCTCAGGAGACGTCCTCTCACCAGGGGATCCAAAACAAAGAGTATCTTTTTCTTCTCAGATGACTCTTTGATGTCTTCTTTTTCCAGATGTCCAACTGAGAGAGACAAAGGATGATCAGGACCTCCTGCCTCCATAAGCTGTTCTCCCTCTTCCGTGTCTAAACAAGAAGTGAAGCCAAAAACCAAAACCTGTCTCAATGTTCCATGTAAACATCGATTGTAGCACAACAGTGTTGGGTTTCTGCAAATGATTTACTTTCTGAATATTATTCTTTTACACTTTTTCTTGACTTCTATTTTTTTTTAAATTTATTGTAACTACAATTATGATGGAAAGTTAAATAAAGTTTTTAAAATATTTGAATCTGCTTGACATGGCTGTGATTTAAGAGACTTTGGGAGGACATGGGCCGGACCGCCATCTTCATTATTTTGAACAACCTATTTCTACTTCATATTTGACTGGTGAGAATTGGTTAGCTTGCTTTTTTGATTTAATACAACAAATTAACAATACTAAAACGGTATATAAAATAAAAACATATTAAAAACCATTTATATATATATA
>NW_027114700.1:4806-9821 GCF_000696795.3 Halyomorpha halys | reverse complement strand
TATATATATTAAACACATGATATGATATAAAAATTAAACAAATAAGGTTACCAAATCAAACAGGCCCCTCTGCCACTTATGGGCAAATTAAAATAAGAACTTCTGGAATAATATCACATGATTTTTAAAAGGATAGGGAGCATATATGAGTACCTTAAATGAAATAGATTTCCCGTAACCACCCCTAGAGCAGATTTGAGAAAAAATTAAAATATCGTTTGAACCCTTCAAACAAAATGTTTTATAACTTAATTAGGTAATAGTTGCATTTTAGCAACTACAGGCATTTAAATCCTTTAATGCTTCTTTGTTCGACTATTTGAGAAATTATTAAGAGTAAACCAAAAAAACTTAAACTTAGTTAAGTTACTCATTAATTTTTAATATCCAAATCGCCAGTTGGAAATCAGCAGTGAAACTATGAAAAATTGATTTTTGGGTTGGGACAACAAAATTACAATAAAATGACTCCTCTCTTATGAGTGCAAGTGGTGAAAGTTTATTTTGAACAGCTTTTCTAGAGTTCAATATACATAGAGAGAGAAAAGAGATCCAAAAGGAGGATTCCAAAACAAATCCTTGAGCCTTTCACAGGCTCAAGTCACAGTGAATAACAAACCATCCAAGCCAACAGATCATCTATAATAAATGATCCTTCCTAGTACAGGACATACTGAAATATGGACTACTTCATTATTTCTGATACAGAATAAACTTAAAGAGAATCTTGCAATGATATCTAAGCAGTAATTGAGTCCCTTTTTTTTCTCTCATTAATTTATTAAAGTACCTTAATCTTCGATTCCTCACTACTAAAACTAGGGATGCAGGAAATTGAAAAGATTGACCTCAGAATTGAAACTTCTCACTTCATTTTACTTTGAGACATCCAGGAACAAATTTGCTACGTCTGTCTATCTGTAGTCAATTTTGTGTTCTGGCATGATTGAACCAACAGTTAATCTAATTTTGATGAACTTTGGGGTATTATGTACGTTGATATCTAGTTGGTTCCTTATAAATTTTAGTAGATTCTATCCTCTACTTTAGCTTACACATACATAATTCCTTTTTTTTTTTTTTAATGGAGGACTTAGTGCCTAACCATATTGGGGGTCAAGTTTTTCATTTTGTTCACAACACTTAATGAAAAAAGTCAACGCCCCAAGCTGAATTCGAACTAGTGCCTCTCGCAGATCTCAAATTGATATACCTGCACTTATCCACCTGGGCTACAGAAAGCCCCTCTTATTTCTTATTTTTCCCAGTACAACTATATTTCAAAAATTGCTCGACCAATTTGGGCTAAATTTGGATAGAAGTTGGGGATTAGTGTAAAATGGTCCAGTATCAATTTTATCAAATTCTTTCCACCATGCACAAAAGCATTTTCCTGAAACAAATATTTCAAACGGCGCTCCTCCCATAGATATTATTCTAAAATGACTAATAAAAGTCATCAAAGAAACAAATAAATAAAATATATTATTAAGCCTTTCAAAATAGATAATTATGTATCTCACTATCTATCCAACAGAAATATTAAAGAAGGTTTACTGACTGGTATTTTTTATTTAATGTTAATGACACAAATAGGAATCAGAAATTCATTAATAAATTAAACAATACTGTTACTGATTTACTGATTACAAATTTCCTTGAGATTGGATACCTTCATAAAACCAAAAATTAACATGCTCTACAATAATATTAATAATGCTTACCAAATTGTCCATTCTGGGCTTTGAGAAAGGAAATTTCTTCCGTGGAAACTTCCTTTCTGTTTTCTTTGGTTCCTCTTGATTATCTGCAGCAGTTATCAATTTCTGAAGATCTTGAGTCTTTCTATCCCTCTCCTTCTTCCTTGCTTCTATTTTCCTCAGTTCTGTCTGAAGCATTTGTTCTTCTTCAACCTAGATAGAGAAATAGATGATTTTAAATATACAGTACAAATCATTTACAACATCAGTTATAAGAAACAACCAGTTGTAACATACTTAGTTTCCAGTCCCATAAAATATTACATCATAATTTATTTATATAACACATAACTCTTCATAATGTATGAATTGGATATACACTTCAAAACTGTTTGATATTGGTTATAGTGAACAAGAAGAGAGTTAACTGCCTCTAAATATAATCATCAGGAAAATAAGTTACATCAGTCATTGTTGCCGCCAACATATGGTCCACAAATTGATTATATGAACATATGATTTTTATTACATAAAAAAAACAAAAAAAAAAACTACTCTCGGTTATTATTTATAGGGCAAATAGACAGATTACTACTTAGGGTCTCATAGTGTACACACACATCGTCTACAGTCTCTCCTCGCTACAAACTTGTAGTTCCCAGCATTCTGGCCATCTCTGTTGTCTACATCATTTTAGCCAAGGAGGCGAACTACTTTGGCTCATCCTCCAAGTGGACAAGGCGGGCTATGTTTGTCCTTTTGTCGATCTACGTCCACGAGAACATCCACTCAGGACAATAACCACAACTGGGACCCATCAATCACCAGTGGTATAAGACTTTTTTTCCTCTTTTGTCAACTTCAATATATTTTTTTAATAGTTTTAAGTTAGGTTAAGTTCTTTAATGCGAGTTCCTGTTGTAATGATAAAGATGAATCTTTAGATATGCTCTTTATTTGTCAACATAACAATATTTACACTTAACATATATAACACAACATTCATAATTATTATTAACAGATATATTCAGTTTTGTTTTCACAACGAAAAAAAACACCTAGTTTTGTCATTGTTAATTATTATTAATTGATCATATGGCAAGAGGTTTCAAATGTTGATAATAATTTTGACAGTGGCAAACCCATTTCAAACAGTCTCTTTGCTAACGTTGACCAGAGCCGCTGAAGATGTTGATCTAATAATAATCTTGCCACCACATCACTCCCCCCCAATGACGTTGGCGCAGAACCTAACAGTCGGCTTTACTGCACGCTTAGAGCAGGTGTGACATACTGGTTGTGGTTGATGCTGTTGTGCGTCGAGGTCATTAGAAGAGTTAGCAGATCCTGCAGCGGGCGTGGGACTGGGCTCACCCACGTCGGCGTTTCTTTCTACCTGCGTTGTCTTTACACCAGGAAGATGTGCAACCTTCAGTCGACCACTCGAAATCGTTTTTGGACCTGATGGTAGCTGGATCTTACATGTTTTCTCCTTCCGTAAGATTACTCTGTAGGGTCCTAAGTACGGTGGAATGAGCGGTACCCTAACGGAGTCGTCCCTTAGAAATACGAGGGTGTAGTCCTTTAAGTCTCGGTGCACAAAAGTCTTGGACGTGCTATTGCTGTATGGCACAGGACGGAGATTCTTTATGGCCTCCTGCAGGGTCTTCAGCGTCGATTCGGAGTCTTCCTGACGTCTTGATGCCTCGAAGAACTCTCCAGAGAGGCATAAAGGCTGTCCAAATACCATTTTCTCAGCGCTGGCTCCCACGTCCTCTCTCTCTACCGGTCGGAGGCCTAAAAGAACTGTTGGTAACGTACTTTTCCATCCCGATGCGTTCAGTGTATACATGAGGGATGCCTTGAGGGTCCTGTGCCACCGCTCCATGCATCTGTTGGACTGAGGATGGTATGCTGTAGTCCTGTTACACTGGATACCTAATAAACGAGTAAGATTTATGAAAATACCTGACTCAAACTGGCGCCCTTGGTCAGTGGTTATCCTTGCTGGCGTATCATAGCGGGAGATCCATGTACCCATAATCGCTGATGCTACCTTGGTAGTTGTTATCTCCTCCAGAGGGCACACTTCAGGCCAACGGGTGAATCAGTCAATGACAGTACCGCATTCCGTCGAAGTTTGGCAAGGGTCCGATGAGGTCAACGTGAATGTGTTCAAACCTGGAGCTAGGAGCGAAGGTACCTGGAGTGGTTACCGTGTGACGGATCACTTTTGATGTCTGACAGGCAATACAACACCGAGCCCATCTCGAGACTTCGGCGTTCATGCCAAGCCAGAAAAATCGCTGTGTTACTAGCCGTCTTGAGGCTTGAATACCAGGATGGCTAAGCCCATGCAGGCGGATGTCAGGATGTCAGTCGTAAACTGGCTAATGAAATTAACCAAACGAATCCGCATGGGTTTCGCTGTCTCCGGATTTTGATGGAAAGCATATTCCAACGGTTTGTGGTCCGTCCAGTAATGCCTGAAATGCTTGATGACTCGGTGGATAGCCAAGAGCTTCCTATCATATGTGCATATTTCTTCTGCGCTGGGGTGAATGCCTTCCGAAGAGAAAACCCAAGAGGTCGCCCAATGTTCCCATGGCGGTACTAGAGGCATCGCATACTAAGACTAGAAGAGCGTTCTCTCTAGGATATCCTAGCACTACAGCATTCTGAATGGTAGTTTTGCAATGGTCGAATGCTTTGATGGATTCTTCTTTCCAGGTGATTGGTCTCTTATCATTCTTCTTCACCCCAGCGAGGAACTTGTTGACTGGAGCTTGCAAATCTGCTGCTCTGGATATGCAACGACGGTAAAAGTTAAACATACCCAGGAAACGTCCCAGGTCCCTAATCGTAGCCGGTCTGGGATATGATGCAATAGCTTCAACCTTGGCCAGAAGAGTGCTAATGCCAATGGCGTCGACCATGTGTCCTAAAAATGTGACTTCCTGGCGAGCGAAGACACACTTTGCCAGACCGTGATCCTCAAGTCGCCGCAGTACTTCCTCTACATGTGTTGTGTGCTCTTATTCGTCTCTGGAGGCGATGATGATGTCATCCAGGAACCACAGAGCGAAGTCGAAAACTTGAAACACCCGATCCAGGAACCGTTGGAAGGTCTGCGAAGCGTTCATTGGATACCTTCATAAAACCAAAAATTAACATGCTCTACAATAATATTAATAATGCTTACCAAATTGTCCATTCTGGGATATTAGGGGTTTATGAGATGAAAATAATGAAAATTAACTTTTTCCTTCCAATAATACAACAGCATAACAAAATATAATGTGTAAGTCATAAACA
>NW_027114700.1:1610-4111 GCF_000696795.3 Halyomorpha halys | reverse complement strand
AGATCTTCTTACCGTGCATATTAACGTTGAAGTCCGCCAAGTGAGGAACAGTGTATCTATCAGGGACCGTCCTGACGTTCAACTGTCGATAATCTCCGCAGGGTCGTATACCTCCATCCTTCTCCACTATGTGAAGTGGACTGGCCCAAGAGCTATTGGACGGCCTGCAAATTCCCTCTTCAATCATTTGCTCGAATTCTCGCTTGGCAGCGTTGTACCTCTCCGGCAGCAGGTGGTGTGCTTTGACTGTGACTGGGGCTCCATGAGTTTCTATATGGTAGGCGACGTCATGCTTTGGCTCTTTGGCGAAGGATGTTGGTTGTGTAACGCTAGGGAACTGGCGTAGCAAGGCTGTGTACTATTCACCGGTTGATACTGAATAAACAGTGGGTACCGGCATCTTAGCTAATCTTCTACTCGTCAATTCTGTTTTCTGGTCCACCAGCTGACATCCAGCGAGATCTACCATAATATTATAGTGATCATAAATATATTATATTATAGTGATTATAGTAAATCTGCACTGATGATTGGATGACTCACGGTTGCTACTATGAACCTCCATGTAATTTAGCGCTGAAGACAGAGATTGAGGTTCTGGACTATGCTTCCATATGTGGGAATGGGCGTACCATGCATGTTAGACTTTACTTTCTTGTTCTTCACCAGAAAGACAGATATAGTGGCTCCTGTATCTACCAGATATCTGGTCCCAGACTCAGCAGTTGGTAATTTCGGCGACGAAACCCGCCTCGTTCACTCACCACTGCAACTAGTTTAAAGTCCCAGCTGAAAAGTTAAAGAAGTGAACAACCTTCAATAGACCAATGCTTATCAAAGGATTCACATGTTCTGGGCTATGGCTGAAAAGTTCAAGAAAATACAACCTTCAATAGATCAATGCTTATCAAAGGGCTTTATCTGTTCTAGGCTACGGCTGGAAAGATTACAAAGTGAACAACCTTCAATAGACCTAAGCTTATCAAAGGGCTCACCTGTTCTGGGCTAAGGCTGAAAAGGTCAAGCAGTGAACAACCTTCAATAGATCAATATTTATCAAAGGGCTCACCTGTTTTGGGCTACGGCTGAAAAGTCTCTCAAGCTGCTCCTTTCTTCTCCTCTCATGATCAGCATCAAAGAAATACTCTTTAGCCTCTGAGGGAAGGCCACGACCAGTCTTTACCTAAAAATATATCCAGCTACACGAAAAGAACTAATACCTCCAATATATATTTTAATAGTCACATGCATTTATAAACACTTAAGGGTAATTAAACAATAAACAAAAGATTATAACGTTTGTAAGGTTTTAATTTAATAGAACCCTTTAAAAGACTTTCACGCAATCATCACATTTTAGAACACTTAGATGGTCGATCGTATGGGCTGAGAAACAAGATGGATTGATGAGTAAAAATACTGCAGCTACACAGTTTCAGAGATGAGGCGGTTACAAACCATGAGGTAAGTTATAACAACTGAAAATTGAAAAGTAATTTTCTTTGAATAAAATACTTTGGTTTACACTCTTGTTATATATTAACATTTATCAACAACAATTAAAAACAAATTCCAACATTACAATGGTTAAACAATTAAATAAAAATATATTGATTTGTTATGAAATTATTTTTATTAAATTAAATTAATATATGTTTGATTGAAGGAAGATAGTCCTGGTGGCGGTCAATAAGGTATCAATATAGTAAAAGAAAACTATTTATTGTTAACCATTTCACCCACTTGACAGAGTTTTGTCAGGACTAAATGAAAAGCAAAATACAAACATTTTAGGAATTGACAAAACATTAAAATAAATATACAGAGAAAATACAAGAATAAACAATTTTTTTTTTTTTTAAATCTATAAAAGAAATAATTTAAGGAAGAATACATACAGGAGAACTAGAAACTAATAGATACAGCCAAGTGTGATAGAATTCTGAATACAGAACTAGAGTAATAAATTACAGAAAAATATTCATTAGAACTAGATATAAATCTGATAAACAGGTAGGTGTAAAAGGTAAACAGAAGATGAAATAAATATAAAAAAGGTGAGGTATAGTAGCAAGTAAAAGGAAAAATTAAGAAAATTAATAAAAATAACAAATACACATAGATAGGACTACCTGTCAGATTGAAACAGAGATCTCAACTGCCAAGTTGGGCATTCATTCTCAGGTATAAAATTTCTCCACTTCTTTACTAACTCTCAGAAAGGGTAATATTTTTTTTTTATAATATATCGATAGGTAAAATGGAAGAATCATCAAATCTCTTGTTTAGTATTACAATAGGCAAATATATGAGAAATATGTAGAAGTACATGAATAAGATATTACAATATATATATTGTAATAATTTTTATTTATTAAAAATAAAAATAAAAAGATTTTCGCTCGTGCTAAGCCCATGCAGGCGGATGTCAGGATGTCAGTCGTAAACTGGCTAATGAAATTAACCAAACGAATCCGCATGGGTTTCGCTGTCTCCGGATT
>NW_027114700.1:0-460 GCF_000696795.3 Halyomorpha halys | reverse complement strand
CAAAACCAAAACCTGCCTTGAGGTTACATGTAAACATCGATTGTCGCACAACAGTTAGGGATTTTTCCAAATGATTTACTTTCTGAATATTATTTGGTTATTTATATGTTTTGGTTTTTGGCAAGCATTCGTTGTTTGGGCGCGCAGGAGGAATGATGTTTCCTGGAGGGAGGATGTCATCATCATCTTTTGTTTAGCTCAAGGGTAGACATCTTGAATAGAAGACATCAAAGAGTCACCCAAGAAGAATAGGGGACTTTTGGTTTGAATTGCCTGGTGAGAGGACGTCCTTCGGCTGGAATTGGGAAAGCTTGGAAGCCATTGTTTGGGGTTTGGATATAGCATCATCGAGAAAAAGAGATCAGCAATTATCAGGAGAAGCTGTGTAATTGGTTAGTCTTGTTTCGAAATGGAATTAATTGTATTAGTAAAATGTCTAGTAATTAAGTTTAAGTGTAAT
>NW_027114699.1:49885-52442 GCF_000696795.3 Halyomorpha halys | reverse complement strand
CAATAAAGCCAGTATCTTACAGCAATCCAAGTGTGTTAGATCTTATTACTTCTTCAGTTATTAACATTTTGGTTTCACTGACACTTAAGTGGTGCCTAAACCCGGGAATTTTAGATACCAGATTAATTTTTTCCTTTAAGAAGACTTTTTTTTTTTGTTCTTTTATCATCTTCATTTATTTTTTTTTTGTAAATAATGGCTGCTAATGGAAACGGGATTGGTAGACAAGCGGTTCTTAACCTGGAAGCATTGAATCAGAATGGAGTCCAGAATTTGAATCAAAACCCATCTGCTGGTTCCTCCACCACCGGAGCTTGCCCCACCACCGGAGGTTTCTCTAGCGGGAGCCCACACTACAACACTTGAGTGGGTAAAAGTACGCACAGCAACCGCCCAACATTTGAGGAAGGCTGTTTCTGAACGGTTTACCGGGGAAATAGGAGAACTGAATCACTTCATAAAAGGGGGTACCGCCTAATAAGCCAAATCAAAGCGTAGTCTATCGAAAATCAACTCGATAGCAAAGACGCAGAGGCATTAAAAGCAGCGGTCGTCTGCAGAGTAAAGAGAAGCATCCTCAACCAAATTCAGGCCGACGAAATGACCCCTTGGAGAGTTATCAAGAAAAGATTAAAGAAGGCATTCGAAGAAGAACGGTGGGCCCCAGAAGAGGGCATAATTATGATGATCAGGGAGACGAAAAAACCAAAACCGTCTAGTGGACAATATGCCGCGGAACACCTGACACGCTTTAACAGAATACAAGATAAACTCAGCGCAATGATGGAAACAATCCAGGTACAGGGTCGGATGCAGTTCTTATCCCAAGTACTAAAGATACAGTTAGCAAAGGAGGTAGGGATAAAAGAAGAATTTGCGCTCTCTCGCTCGTTTGTGGAAATTGCTCAAGATATCATAGAAACATGCGCTAGAGAGCGAGAGGCCCGAATATAAGTAGAAGAGCCAGGGTGGACCCGGATAGAATACCAAAGGTCCAGAAACATGCCCAACCCTTGGACCTTGGAGGGGGACAGAACACGGAAAAGGTAGAAGAGAGAGAGCCATGAACCATGAAAATAGAAGAAGCCTAGCTAAACCCAGAAGTAATAGTCGGCGGGAGGACCGCAAGTGTCACGATTGTGAAAAGATTGGGCATTTACTGGCGCATTGCCCGTGCACGAGATGCTTCGAATGGTGAAATGAGGGACACATAGCCAAGCAGAGCCCATATATGTTCCGCATAAGAAATGTGGGCCGGGGAGAACCAAAGGAGATCAACGCCCAACAGATACGGAGAAGCCACCGTAGGTTGAATAGATCTTCAGGTGAATCCACGGAATCATCGGGAATGTCGGAGACTGAAGAAGAAGCTGAAGAGCCACGGAACCGAGTAAGTCTAGGGGAAAGAGTGGAAACAGGAGGATGGAAATATGGGGACAGAGGCAGATGGAGGCGAGGTACTGGAGAGAGAAAGATGCGAAACATCTGAAGGGGATGTCGGCTGAGGGGCGACCGCACACTGCCGAATTATAATGTGAGGGAGAAGAGCGGCAGTCTGCCTATAATAGAGATAGTAGGAGTGTGGTTCCTGGTGGACACAGGCTCCTCCAACACCATCATGTTCCGACAAGCCTTGCTAAAGATCTGTGATGGAGAAAGGACACACAAGGTCCAGAAATTCCAAGGTAAATTGATCACCCTGGGTGGCCCTTCTAAGGTAGAGGGGGAAGTGAAGATAGGGTTGAACCGGTGGGGATTTAGTAGGGAAAATAAGCAGGTACATATTGTAGGTAGTACGCCGAGTGAATACAAAGTGATTGTGGGGTGTGACCAGCTAAGGAAGGTGGGTGAATGGGTTAATAATATCATGGGAAAATGGAGAATTAGGTTGGGGGTAAAATGTACAAATGTCATCGACAAAGAAGAACCAAGGGCGCACGGGTCGGAGCAATCAATCAGGCTGAGAACTGGAGACAGAGACTTAGGAGAGAATATAATAACCTGATATAATCGAAGATGGCCACTCAACGTGCCATGAAGCCGCTCTATGCCTCCTCTACTCTTGGGGTGCCCCGGAGTGTTGAGATGCCATATTACGTCAAGGTCCTTCATTCCCTTTCGAATCATGGCATTGTCAAATTCTTTGCCAGAATCTGAAGAGATGCCCCCTGGAACTTATTGTAGAATTGAAACCACAAGCGGAGAGCTGCCAACACTGCTTCCGAAGACCTGTCCTGCACCTGGAGCGCCATTGCAGCCTTACTGAAGAGGTCAATCATGGTCACAATCGGAGTGATGATCACCTTTCTGCCTTTCTTCAAAAGATTGTTGAGTGGTAAGAGGTACTCAGCCATTTTTGGCACAAATCTCCGAAAATAAATTAAAGTTCCCAGCAACCTCCGCACTCCCTTTACATCCCTAGGCACTGCCATCTTCTGTATTGCTGTGGCTTTGTCTGCGTTGGGTTTAACGCCTTCCCTGGAGAATGTGTGGCCCAAAAAATTTATTTGCTCCTGCCCCAACGATGATTTCTCCCCCGATAATTTGAGCCCAAAGT
>NW_027114699.1:47693-48286 GCF_000696795.3 Halyomorpha halys | reverse complement strand
GGTTAGACTCAGCCTCACAATAAAGCGCTGAACGAAATGAAAACGGACGCGAGACCCTCATAATAACATGATGGTGATCAATAAAGAAAATGGCAGCCGGGTACACTCATCCTTTGCCAATCCCGAGTCACGTGACCAATTTGGCGGTGAATGAAAAGAAAAAAGCCAATATGGCGGTAAAGGAAAGGAAGAGGATCGCGAGACCCTCATAAGTAAAATGTTGGCGAACGAAAAGAAGAGGATAGCAAGACCCTTATAAATAAAATGGCGGCCGGGTACATTCAGCCACTACCAAACCCGTAAGTAACGTGAGCTATATAGCGGTGAAGGAAAAGAAGATGATCGCGAGACCCCCCGGAAATAAAATGGTAACGATGAACGAAAAGAAAAAAGTCGCAATACCGTCATAATAAAAATGACGTCCGGGTAGACTCTGCCCATGCCAATATGGCGCTGACGAAAAGAAAAAGGTCGCGAGGCACTCATAATAAAAAATGGCGGCGATCAAAAGCAAAATGGAGGCCGGTTAGGCTCAGCCTCTTCCAAAACCAATAAGCCTCTCAAACAGCATAAAAAACAAAATGGCGGCCGGG
>NW_027114699.1:47185-47643 GCF_000696795.3 Halyomorpha halys | reverse complement strand
AGTAGATTCATCTGAAGATCTATTCAACCTACGGTGGCTTCTCCGTATCTGTTGGGCGTTGATCTCCTTTGGTTTTCCCCGGCCAACGTTTCTTCTTCGGAACATATATGGGCTCTGCTTGGCTATGTGTCCCTCATTTCCGCATTCTAAGCATCTCGTGCACGGGCAATGCGCCAGTAAATGCCTAATCTTTTCATAATCGTGACACTTGCGGTCCTACCGCCGACTATTACTTCTGGGTTTAGCTAGGCTTCTTCTACTTTCGTGGTTCATGGCAGTAGTGAGAGTATGGGCGAGCTGGGGTGTCGATTTGAGGAGCCAATCAGAAGCCAGCATTTTGATGACGTTACACATGACGGGAGATTCGGGAGATGACGTGTTCATTAGGCAGCCAATGGGAGGCTAGTATTTGGTCACGTGACCCCCTGGCGGGGGATTTAAATTTAAATTTAGTTCGA
>NW_027114699.1:43245-43540 GCF_000696795.3 Halyomorpha halys | reverse complement strand
TATTTATAAGGGTCTTGCTATCCTCTTCTTTTCGTTCGCCAACATTTTACTTATGAGGGTCTCGCGATCCTCTTCCTTTCCTTTACCGCCATATTCGCTTTTTTCT
Organism: Halyomorpha halys; assembly: GCF_000696795.3. NCBI lineage: Eukaryota > Metazoa > Arthropoda > Insecta > Hemiptera > Pentatomidae > Halyomorpha > Halyomorpha halys. The sequence continues at coordinate 43,434 of NW_027114699.1, read as the reverse complement.
TTTCATTCACAGCCAAATTGGTCACGTGACTTATGGGATGGTTAAATTTAGTTCGACATAACCTTAACCACTCACGTGATCATTAGGCCACGCCCTCTTTTAAGTCACGTGACTCCCACCAGGGGCTCAGTCTACCCGGCTGCCATTTTCTTTATTGATCACCATCATGTTATTATGAGGGTCTCGCGA
>NW_027114699.1:35537-43071 GCF_000696795.3 Halyomorpha halys | reverse complement strand
TCATCAAAATGCTGGCTTCTGATTGGCTCCTCAAATCGACGCCCCAGCTCGCCCATACTCTCACTACTCATGGCTCTCTCTCTTCTACCTTTTCCGTTTTCTGTCCCCCTCCAAGGGTTGGGCATGTTTCTGGACCTTTGGTATTCTATCCGGGTCCACTCTGGCTCTTTTACATATATTCGGGCCTCTAGCTCTCTAGCGCATGTTTCTATGAGATCTTGAGCAATTTCCACAAACGAGCGAGATAGGGCAAATTCTTCTTTCATCCCTAGCTCCTTTGCCAACTGTATCATTGTATCATCATCCAAACATATTGGACTACATTTAGACAAACGACTAATTTGGCATACTCACACAAGACTGAAAAGACAGGAAATTGCACGTCGATTCAAACTATTACAGCACTTACTAGAAAAACGGTCAAAACTTCCAATCCATTACAAAACTGATCTACATGACAATAATAAGGCCTGTCGGAATATACGGAGTCGAGCTTTGGGAATCCACTAAACCTTCGAATTCCTCTCGTATCGAATCCTTTGTAAAATCCTCAATGCTCCTTACTTTGTCACAAATAAAATCATACATAAAGACCTTTGTCGGATTTAAGTATCCGATATTTTCGATTCTTTTTTAAATTTGTATAAAGTCGGGGTAGGGGTCTCATTTTCTGATGCCCCCCCTTGCAGTGGACACCAGAAGACGCCGAAGACGCCACTGCGATGCCGTCTAAATTATTTAATTATTTAAAAACAAATTTGATCCTTTTTTCTCAACTTTATTCTTTACAAACCTTCCAACGTTTCGACCCTCAGGTCCTTCTCAAGGATACCTTCAAAAAGTTTTTTTTTTTTTTTTTCACTTACATAATGATTTCTTTGGCCCTACCTTCATTTTGATGTCATTTTCTTTTTTAAAATCTTAAAAATGCAGGCTAATTGCCTTTGTCCCATCTTTAAATAAATTAATCATTAAAATAATATCATAATAACATTATAAAATTTTTGTTTTTTAAAAATAGATTCCCACTTACATAACTTTTTCTATATAATTCCTTCTTAAATTTAAAACTTTTACAATCCACTTCTCTTCTTTCTTTCATTTACATTTGCAACCTTAAAACAGAACCTTTCAACAGGTTAGGACTCTGTTATCACCTTATCATATAACATAATTTTTCTTAAATCATTAATTTACATTTTCAATATAATTTAATTAACATTTATTACTAATTATTCTGCTTACAATACAAACATTTTTTAATATATTTAAAATCTATAATTAATTTATTCCTATTTTATGTGCATTTCTCTTATACAAAGATACATATAGCTCCCCTTTTTTTTATTTTATATCTTATTTTTTAGCATATTTACTCATCTATTCATACTTTTATTATTGCATATTTATTCCATATATACATTTGTACTATTTAAGGATTTGAACATTTTTTTATTTCTCATCTTTTTTGTATATAATAATTACATATTTATTTTGCTTAGAATTTCTGAATAATGGTGGTTCAGTCCCTTAGAATCTGATTTGAAGTTGACAGTATAATTTATATTTTCTGAGACATAAATCAATTCTAATATCTTTCTTCTAAAATTATTATTTTCATTATGAATGATTTGGACATTTTCAAAATCAAATTTATGCTTATTTTGAACAACATGTTGAACCAATGCTGTTTTTTTGGGTTCCTTTTCCTATAATTGATATAAGAATATCATTTCCATGTTGATACATTCTGTCTTTTATATATTGTTTTGTTTCACCTATATATATGGCTGGACAATTAATGCATGGAATTTTATATACTAATCCCGATTGATATTTACTGTCTATTGGGTCTTTTGTTCTGCTATAAAAAATTTTTAATTTATTGTTTGGTTTGAAACTTAATGATATATCTTCCATATCATAATCCTTAAAGGACCTTTTTATTCCTTCTGACAAACCTTTTATATAATTACAACTATAGTATTGCTTATTTGCTTTTATCGCATTTTCACTTTTATTTTTATTTTTGTCAATTTCTTTTATTTTGGATTTTTCGACATTTGATTCCCATATTTTCTTATTAATTTTTTAGGATAAAAGTTTTCTTGAAATATATTAAATAATTTTTCCTTTATTTTCATCAATCTAATTTCATCCGTTATTTTTATTGCCTTATTAAAAAAGTTATTAATAACATTGTATTTCATGTGAATTGGTTGACAGGATAAATAATTTAAAATTATATTACTCGATGTTTCCTTTTTTTGTCCATTCTGTTAATAATGTATTTCCTTGTCTCATTACTAACATGTCCAGGAATCTTAACTTGCCTTCTTTTTCTATTTCCATTGTAAATTTTAATCTCTCATTATAATCATTTAAATATTCAAGCATCTTATCTTTATCTGTCTCTTTTATAACACAGAAAATTTCATCAACATATTTAAATAAAACCTTTAATTTTATACCTGATTTTTCAATTGCTTTTTTTATCAAGTCATTCATTACTAAACCAGATAAGTAGATACTCAGTAGTCCACCCATCAGGAGGCCTCTATTTTGGCGGTAGATCTCACCATTATATTTAAATATCCCATTTTCGCAACACAATTTAATCCCATCCAGAAATAATTTTTTGTTCTTTATTCCAATATCTTTTTCAATTTCTTCCCATCTTTCTCCTATGATATTATAAACTACTTTCAGAGGAATATTTGTAAATAAGGATACCGCATCATAACTCACCAATATGTCATCATTTTCTATCTTTATCGATTTCAGTTTGTCTTTTACCTCTATAACATTTTTAACATCTATATTTTCATCCTTATATACATATTTGAAACTATTTTTAAAAAAATTTTGTAAATTATAAAATGGCCCATTTTTACCATTTACAATTGGCCTTAAAGGTTTATCTTCTTTGTGCAGTTTTATTAATCCAAACATTTTTTAATGTTGGCAATGTTTGTTAATTATTTGTTTTTTTTATTTTTTCATTAATATATTTATTCTTATTTAGTTTTTCTACATAATTTATAACATTTTTATTTATTTCTGATAAAAGGTCTATTCTCAACCTTCTATATGTATTATCTTCATTTAGGATGTTTTCCATTTTCAATTTATAATATTCTTTTTTCATTATATCTACCCTTTTTGTTTTATCAGATTTTATGATCCATAGGACTGGATTTTTCTTTTTAAATTGCAAAAGAGATTTTATATCATTTTTCCATAATTCTAATAGTTTATTTTCTTTATTTTAGTTTATATTATTCCTCATATTTTTATCAATATAGTTACCTATTTTTCTTATTATATTGTTCCTTAGACTATTTTTGTGATTTTCACATGTCTCCATGTTTCTAAGAATTATTTCTACATCTGTTATCGATATGATTACATCCTTTCTTATGTCTTTTGGAAATATGTTAGCATTATCCCCTAGACTTAGAACATTTATAATATTATTTGGAATTTTTGTATTTGTTAAATTTTCCACCTAATTCATCTTATATAGTTCTTCATATTTATTGATTATTTCTTTATTGCTATTATTTTCAGATAATTTAAATTTTTCAGGAATATTATTGCTAGAGATAAATGTTTTGTTCAGATCCTTTTTTAAGAACTCCCTATTATACGGTTTATTAATTTTAACTTATATTATTTTGTTTATTTTCTTTGTTAATTGTAATTTATATTTATTTAAAAGATCTATTCTCAATTTTGAAAAGAACTCCTCAATCTTTTCTTTGTATTGGGGATATTTTAATTTAAAACTGTCTATTTTATTTTTAAAACTATTTATGATTTTCTTTAACCAAAAACATTGTTTTAAATCTAAATTAATAATATCTATTATTATTCTATTAAATATGTCTGTCTTATTATTCTTTTGAATAAAGTTACTATTAAATCTTTTTTCAAGTTCTATAACCGGAATCAGTATGTGTGGAGGAAATTTATTATTCATTTTACATTCCTTACAGGAAGGTAGGGCCAAAGAAATCAGTGTGTAATGTAAGGAAATAATGAAGTTGTTATGTAGAAGTAAAAAAAAAAAAAAATTAAAAAAACTTTTGTAGATATCCTTGAGAATGACCTGAGGGTCGAAACGTTGGAAGGTTTGTAAAGAATAAAGTTAAGAAAAAACGATCAAATTTGTTTTTAAATAAACTAAACCACTCTCAAACAAGAATATATTAATAAAAATTAATCTAATTATTTAATTATGTTGCTGTAACCCCTGTAGGAGAGATCCAAGTCATCAGGAAACTTAGTTCTTACTTTCGACCACCCTATGTAAGCCCGCAGCGGAGAGTAGCTTAATGATTTGTATCTCCATGGCTACCTTAGGCCAAACGAAAACCAACTAAACAAATATTTTTAAGTCTAGTCTAAAACTAGTTAATTGGAAATGCGATATGGTAACTCCGCCAAAAGCATAGACCGATAAAAATTGAGGAAAATTAAAAAAAGTTGAGACACAAGTGGCACCTTTTTGTCTCTACTATCTTTCTTTTTTTTTATTTTCACATTTCAAAGTTCCCACTTTTCCTTCATCGTTGGATCGAAATTCAAAGTTAACCCTGTTTCCTGATGCATTAACAGACAAAAAAAGAAACCCCAAAAATGAATATGAAACTCGATAACTGGAAACTATAATTATGATAGGACGAACCTTAAGACTCTATAATTCCAAGTTTTCACAAATCTCATCCCTTGGTAAGATAACGCCAAGGTTTGTTTGTATTAATAGGTAACTATTAATTGTATATTGTTCCTTCTAAAGAATCCAAAATCAGACCATCATCGTTCACCTTGTGAATTATTTTGTTTTTCTTACACTTTAATACTATGCCAGTGAAGCAAGTTAATCTGATATTTTTTTTTATCCTTAAGTCTACTTGATAGAAAACTCGATAGCACAAAGTCGATTTGTAGTAAAATTGATAGCTCAAAAAATTCAGTATCCAGAAAATTAGATAGCTCAAAGAAAAATCGACAATCCTTCAACTTTGAACTATCGAAATTAAACTTAATAAATTACTAGCACTAAAACATAATTAAGTAATATATAGAATATAGAATCTTGTATAAGCAAATTCAAAACAAGATGACTAAGTCGTAATGTCATATATTACTTACAAGAAGTAACTGTAGAATTGAGTGCGTATACATTTCATCTTTTTCGATTTTTTTTCTAAATCGTAACGTCTGTTCGCTATCGATGAAGTTCAAATCTTTGGGCCAGCCGCCTTCAGTATGGTTCATACTGTTTTGAGTATAATCAGCACGAGTAGTATTTACCTAAAAGTAATAAAGTAATTTTTTTTTGTCATGTGGTTGCAAAAAAGGAATAACATTCCATTGCAGTGTAACATTTTACTCCGGGTTAACTGATAGAATGAGTTAGTTATTATCAAATGCATTATGTCACTAATATTTAATTAATTTGCTAATTTTTATATTTGATAAAATATTGGCATTTGAAAATAATTAATGAAAGCATAAAGTCAAACACTTGATCTTACCTCATGTTCTCCCATCTCTTTGACTATATCAACTGATTTGTCAACCGTTTCCAAAATCCTTATTCCTTCACAAAGATCAGGATTTGGACCAATATCCACAATTAACTCATCTTTATCGCTGAATTTGTATGCAACGCCAAATTCTTTCCTTTGTTTGATGTACGTGTATGTGAGTTCCGTCATTTTGAGTAATAAATTATTTATTTATGATTGTAACTAATGACTGGTAGCTAAACTTGTGATATAACTTATCTAGCAGACTAAGTCTGTTGATAAAATGGTTCTCTGGCAACGCGTAAACAAATGCAGAGAAGCAGAGAATTTCACAACGAAGGTTAAAACATATCAAGTAAATTTAACCAATACGTTCTAGAATTACCTTAACACTGAAAAATTATTTCTCCAAAAATCTCAGAATTAAAATATATTTATAATAATACAAACCACTAGAAAATTCTACGATCTAGCACAATCTGAAGAACTATAATTTTAAAATATTAAATTGAATAGGTTAAGCTTTATATTTAATCTGGAGCATATCTGGAGTAAATGATATTACGATATAACCAAAAAATTGTAAATGGATAATTACAGAAACATTCTAGGTAGATTATGCTCGAATTATATCTACTCGTAAATAGGATGAAATGCACTATCAATAATTACCAAGTCTTAGAATATCAAATTTTGTTTGTTCTTGTGTAAAATATGGTCGACCACAATCGCTTTCTTCACGATTATAAGAAATACTACACCAGTGGTTCCCAAACTGAGTGGGGATAAAATTTAATTTTCACAATGATTTTAAAAATGGTTTAAATTATCATTTGTTGACTGTTTAGGCTTAGGAATAAATAAATCCAAAATTTTGAAATACCAAAATTGAAGCCAAAAGCCTTCAGGGTTGTAGTGGTACTTTTTACATAATTGATAAATAAGTAGGACCTATTTATTTTCTTTACATCCACGAAGAAACATAGTGACCTGCACTGGCAGGGGGCTAGGGATGCGACATCGATGTTTTTAAGCCGATGTTTTCTAAACATCGATATTTTGTCCTAATTTTTCCTTTTTTTTTTTCAACATTAACTAAACGAAAACCAAAAATTTTCAGTATATAAATAGATTCCTATCAAAAATATGGTCGAATAAAAAGTACCTCCACCTTCAAGCTATCGACATGATAGAGATAAATTACGACTTGAAAAACAACGATGTTTTAAAATATCTTTGCTCAATATTAAAATATCATTGCATACAAATCTTTGCAAAAAAAACATCGATGTTTTTGGACAACCATTTCAGTAACTCAAGGTCTGTTACAACGACGACGTATAGTCCGGCCAGTTTAAAGTGGTTTTTGCAAAAAAAAAATGCATCATTGATAAAAAAAAAAAAAAATCGATGTTTTGAAATATCAATGTTTAATATCAAAATAATGTTGCTTACGATACATTACCCAGAATACATCGATGTTTTTGAACAACTATTTCAAAAACATAATCGATGTTTTTAAAATATCGTTGCTTACAATACCTTACTCAAAGATGTTTTTGAACAACTATTTCAGAAATATGAGATCTGGTCCAACCATCCCGCGTCCTACGGCCTGTAAGAAGTGCTTTTTTGAAATAAAAAATCCGACATCGACTACAAAAAACATCGATGTTTTTAAAATATCGTTGCTTACAATACATTAAGCAAAATATATCGCTGTTTTTGAACAACTATTTCAGAAACATAAGGTCTGTTCCAACGATCCCGCGTCCTACGGCCTGCAAGTAGTGCTTTTTGGAACAAAGAAAACGACATCGACTACACAAAACATCGATGTATTTTGAGTAAGGTATTGTAAGCAACGATATTTTAAAAACATCGATGTATTTTAGGTAATGTATTTTAAGCAACGATCTTTTAAAACATCGATGTTTTTTTAGTGATGTCACATTCTTTGAAAAAACTCTTCTTACAGGCCGTAGGACGCGGGATCG
>NW_027114699.1:31748-35400 GCF_000696795.3 Halyomorpha halys | reverse complement strand
GTTCAAAAACATCTATGTATTTTGAGTAATGCAACGCTATTTTATTAGTCGTTGTCGGATTCTTTGTTTCAAAAAGCACTTCTTACAGGCCGTAGGACGCGGGAGCGTTCGAACAGGCCTTATGTTTCTGAAATAGTTGTTCAAAAACATCGATGTTTTTTGTAGTCGATGTCGTTTTCTGTTTCAAAAAGCACTACTTGCAGCCCGTAGGACGCGGGATCGTTGGAACAGACCTTATGTTTCTGAAATAGTTGTTCAAAAATATCGATATATTTTGGGTAATGTATTGTAAGTAACGATATTTTAAAAACATCGATGTTTTTTGTAGTCAATGTCGGATTTTTTATTTCAAAAAGCACTTCTTACAGGCCGTAGGACGCGGGATCGTTGAACCAGTCCTTATGTTTCTGAAATAGTTGTTCAAAAACATCTATGTATTTTGAGCAATGTATTGTAAGCAACGATATTTTATTAGTCGTTGTCGGATTCTTTGTTTCAATAAGCACTTCTTACAGGCCGTAGAACGCGGTATCATTCTAACAGGCCTTATGTTTCTAAAATGTTTCTAAAATTTCTAAGATGTTGTTCAAAAACATCGATGTATATTAAGTAAGGTATTGTAAGCAACGATATTTTAATAACATCGATGTTTTTTGTAGGCGATGTCGTTTTCTGTTTCAATAAGCACTACTTGTAGGCCGTAGAACGCGGAATCGTTGAAACAGACCTTATGTTTCTGTAATAGTTGTTCTAAAACATCGATGTATTTTTAGTGAGGTATTGTAAGCAACGATATTTTAATAACATCGATGTTTTTTGTAGGCGATGTCGTTTTCTGTTTCAAAAAGCACTACTTGCAGGCCGTAGGACGCGGGATCGTTGAAACAGACCTTATGTTTCTGTAATAGTTGTTCAAAAACATCGATGTATTTTGGGAAATGTATTGTAAGGAACGATATTAGTAGTGAGAGTATGGGCGAGCTGGTGCACTGATTTGAGGAGCCAATCAGAAGCCAGCATTTTGATGACGTCACACATGGCGGGAGATTTGCATTCGAATATTCGGCTCGGACCCCCGGCCAACCCCTAACCACTCACGTGGTCCGTCACGTGATCATTAGGCAGCCAATAGGAGGCTAGTATTTGGTCACGTGACCCCCTGGCGGGAGATTTAAATTTAAATTTAGTTCGACATAACCTTAACCACTCACGTGATCATTAGGCCACGCCCTCTTATAAGTCACGTGACTGCCACCAGGGGCTGAGTGTACCCAGGCCGCCATTTTCTTTATTGGTCACCATCATGTTATTATGAGGGTCTCGCGAACTTTTTCTTTTCGTTCAGCGCCATATTGTGAGGCTGAGTCTACCCGGACGCCATTTTGTTTTCATGCTGTTTGAGAGGCTTATTGGTTTTGGAAGAGGCTGAGTCTACCCAGCCACCATTTTGTCTTTGATATCCACCATTTTATTATGTGGGTCTCGCGTCCTTTTTCTTGTCGTTCAGCGCTTTATTGTGAGGCTGAGTCTACCCGGACGCCATTTTGTTTTTTATTGTAGCTATTTTTATTATGAGGGTCTCGCGGCCTTTTTCTTTTCGTTCAGCACCATATTGTGAGGCTGAGTGTACCCGGCCCCCATTTTCTTTTTTGATCGCCGCCATTGCATTATGAGGGTCTGGCGTTACCCCCACCACCTATTGATGGATCGGTTACCCACTTTTATACTATAATCAGCCTTTTTCTTTTCGTCTCCGCCATATTAATCACGTGACTTATGGAATTGGCGCCATATTGGCAAGGGCTGAGTCTGCCCGGACGAAATTTTGTTCTTGATCGTCGTAATTTTAATTATGAGAATCTTGCGATCCTCTTCTTTTCGTTCACCGCAATATTGACCACGTGACTTATGGAATTGGCAGAGCATGAGTGTACCCGGACGCCATTTTGTTTTTGATCGCCATTATTTATTATGAGGGTCTCACGACCTGTTTCTTTTCATTCAGCACCATATTGTGAGGCTGAGTCTACCCAGACGCCATTTTGTTTTTATGTCGTTATCATTTTTATTATGAGTGTCTGGCGGCCTTTTTCTTTTCGCCTCCGCCATATTGATCACGTGACTTATGGAATTCGCGGAGGCTGAGTGTATCCGGCCGCCATTTTCTTTATTGATCACCATAATTTTATTATAAGGGTCTTCCGACCTTTTTCTTTTCGTTAAGCGCCATATTGGCATGGGCTGTGTCTACCCAGACGCCATTTTGTTTTTTGATCGCCGCCATTTTTATTATGAGGGCCTCGCGACTTTTTTCTATTCGTGCAGCGCCATATTGTGAGAGTGAGTCTACTCGGACACCATTTTTATTATGAGGGTCTTGCGACCTTTTTCTTTTCGTTCACCACCATATTGGCATGGGCTGAGTCTACCCGGACGCCATTTTGTTTTTATGTCGTCACCATTTTTATTATGAGGGTCTCGTGTCCTTTTTCTTTTCGTCGCAGCCATATTGATCACATGACTTATGGAATTGGCAGAGGCTGAGTGTACCCGGCCGCCATTTTCTTTATTGATCGCCATCATTTTATAATGAGGGTTTCGCGACCTTTTTCTTTTCGTTCACCGCCATATTGGCAGAGGATGAGTGTACCCGGCCGCCATTTTCTTTTTTGATCACCATCATTTATTATGAGGGTCTCGCGATCTTATTCTTTTCGTTTGCCGCCATTTTATTGCGAGTCTCGCGAACATAACAAAATCGGACCTTGACCTGCTAAGCCCTTAGGGGCTCGCGTTATCCCCACACCCATTGATGGATCAGGTACCCACTTTTATACTGTACCAGGGGCTGAGTGTGCTCGGCCGCCATTTTTCCCCTATTTGAGAGACTTACTGATTTGGCAGAGGCTGAGTGTACCCGACCACCATTTTGTTTTTTATCGCCACCATTGTATTATGAGGGTCTCACGTCATCACCACCACATATTGATAGATCAGGTACCCACTTTTATAATAAATCCAGGGGCTGAGTGTGCCTGACCATCTTTTTTTCCTGTTTGACAGACTTACGGCTTTGGCAGAAGCTGAGTGTCCCCGGCCGCCATTTTATTTATGATGGTCTCGCGATCCTCTTCTTTTCCTTCACCACTATATTGATTACGTGACTTACGGGTTTGGTAGAGGCTGACTGTACCCGGCCGCCACTTATTATGAGTATCTAGGGGAATTTAAATTTAAATTCAGCTTGTCATAATCTTAACCACTCATAACTTCAGGTAACCGCTTGAGTGTGCCCGGCCGCCATTTTATTTTTCTGATGTTTCAAATATATGTGCATTTTCATAGGGGCTAATTGTGCTTGGACGCCATTTTATTTTTATTTTGTTTTCACCACACCACCCATCTAAAGGCAAGATAACCACTTTTTATACTATAACCTTTCTCCGTCATTCTTATTTTCTTTTGAGATTTTACTTGAGTGTTTACCCTCCCCCCACCGTCTATCAAAGGCTGAGTGTACCCGGACGCCATTTTGTCTTCCGTTTGTCTATCCCCATCCCTCACTAGGTGGGTCAAATACCCACTATAACCTCCCTCCGCCATTTCGTTTTTTTCTCTACGACTTAAGAGACTAAGGATTTAGGAAGCGACT
>NW_027114699.1:27719-29582 GCF_000696795.3 Halyomorpha halys | reverse complement strand
CGGGTATTATTCCTTAGAGAGCAGAACTTACGTCACTGGTCACATAATCCGTAGCACTAATTTTGAATTTAAATTTAAATAATATTTAGGAAGCTTCTATTTCAACACCTACAGTTCCTTTATTACGGACAATACTTTACCGATACTTACACCATTTTTATTTCTCTAATATTTAGTATGACCTACTAATCTTTAAAAAATAAACAATGGAGTAGAATTTGTTAATCCTCTCTAAATTTTAATTCTTTCGATGAAAGTAAACTTTGAACTATTAATGCTACATTACCTTCTCAATTTTAACATTTTCCTCTATTTCCTAATAATTTAATTTTTTTTTTTTAAACTTAATTTTTGTTTTCATAATCTTTAGAACGTTTACATATATACATAAAGGATGTTTAGATTTTCTATTCTCTTCTTAATATTTTCCTTTACCTATCTATTCGTTTACCTTTTTCTAACCGTTATTTTTTACTCATAATTTATATCATTGCTTCTTCTTGTCACGGTACTTTGTTGGAGTATGATCATAGTATGCAATGTGTTAACATTATTAGAAAAGAGCGATAAATGGTGGCGATAAAAAACAAAATGGTGGTCGGGTACACTCAGCCTCTGTCAAATCTGTAAGTCTCTTAAATAGGGGAAAAATGGCGGACGAGCACACTCAGCCCCTGGTACAGTATAAAAGTGGGTACCTGATCCATCAATGGATGTGGGGATAACGCGAGCCCCTCATAATATTTTAATATTAAAATTATGTTATCATATCATAAGCTGATAATAATGACGTAGCTTATCCTACTACTATATCTAATTTATTTCGACCGAAAGAATTAACTAATACAGATGGTAACCGAGTCCAATATCTGTGTTATGTTTTAGGTATTGCCTGTTCAAAATTCAATCCTTAGGGAATTAAATGATGCTTTGTTGATATCCGCTGAGGAACCTAAAATAGAGGATATTATAGTTCAATGTTAAAAGAATTAAAATATAAGAGAGATTAAAAAGTCCCACATAGTAACAAATCTAGAGGGGATTAAGGTCCAAAGTCGGAATGACTAAACAATGAGGGGTATAAGGAAGGCTTACTTCTCATTTTTTTTTATGTTTAAGGGCTTAGCAGGTCAAGGTCCGATTTCGTTATGTTCGCGAGACTCGCAATAAAATGGCGGCAAACGAAAAGAATAAGATCGCGAGACCCTCATAATGAATGATGGTAATCAAAAAAGAAAATGGCGGCCGGGTACACTCATCCTCTGCCAATATGGCGGTGAACGAAAAGAAAAAGGTCGCGAGACCCTCATAATAAAATGATGGCGATCAATAAAGAAGATCAAAAACATCGATATATTTTGGTTAATGTATTGTAAGCAACGATATTTTAAAAACATCTATGTTTTTTGTAGTCAATGTCAGATTTTTTATTTCAAAAAGCACTTCATACAGGCCGTAGGATGCGGGATCGTTGGACCAGTCCTATTTTTCTGGAATAGTTGTTCAAAAACATCTATGTATTTGAGTAATGTATTGTAAGGAACGATATTATAAAACATCGATGTTTTTTTAGTGATGTCACATTCTTTGAAAAAACTCTTCTACAGGGCGTAGAACGCGGGATCATTCTAACAGGCCTTACGTTTCTGAAATAGTTATTCAAAAACATCGATGTATTTTTAGTGAGGTATTGTAAGCAACGATATTTTAAAAACATTGATGTTTTTTGTAGTCGATGTCGTTTTCTGTTTACAAAAGCGCTACTTGAAGGCCGTAGGACGCGGGATCGTTGAAACAGATCTTATATTTCTGTAATAGTTGTTCAAAAACATCAATGTATTTTTAGTGAGGTATGGTAAGCAA
>NW_027114699.1:26569-26945 GCF_000696795.3 Halyomorpha halys | reverse complement strand
GCACTACTTGAAGGCCGTAGGACGCGGGATCGTTGAAACAGACCTTATATTTCTGTAATAGTTGTTCAAAAACATCGATGTATTTTGGGTAATGTATTGTAAGGAACGATATTTTAAAACATCGGTGTTTTTTTAGTCGTTGACGGATTGTGTTTCAAAAAGATCTTCTTACCGGCCGTAGGACGCGGGATCGTTAGACCTGACCTCATGTTTCTTAAATAGTTGTTCAAAAAAATCGATATATTTTGGTTAATGTATGGTAAGCAACAATATTTTAAAATCATCGATGTTTTTTGTAGTCAATGTCGGATTTTTTATTTCAAAAAGCACTTCTTACAGGCCGTAGGACGCGGGATCGTTGGACCAGACCTTATGT
>NW_027114699.1:24897-26519 GCF_000696795.3 Halyomorpha halys | reverse complement strand
TTTGTCGAAACGCTGAATTATATTTAACAGGTTGTTTTTAAGATTTTAAGAATCAATCAGCGAAATAAAAATTATTTATTTTTCAAAAATAAAATTGAACATAATAATCTCGTTACTAATTTAGTTATCATTTTTTTTCTATTTTTATTTGTACAAGAATTTCTTATTTAACAGCTCTGTAACTTAAAAAATAATTAACACCTATATTCAATATTTATTAGGTATTGAACAATCAATATGTAATTTATGCGATGAAAGTCTGTCTATATTTTTCAAAAATAACATTGGATGGAAGTTAGGATCCGATTTCTTTATACTGGTATAATATTGAGTGGTTATTAGTTGCCGCATGAAATTAATTGTATGTAGTCTGGATGGCCATCAAACATTTTTTTAACAAACTACTACTACAAACTACAAACTACTTATCTAGTGTTGAATTATAATTTAATTTTTATTTCTTTATTCAGAAAAGTACATTAAATGTTCTTTAAGAGGAAATGTCCCCAATAAAAGTGCAAATTAACCAGGAAAAGACTAAATGTATGAGGATAAGAATGAAACCTCGGAAAATGATGAGAGTATACAGAGCGAACGGATAAAGACTAGAGCAGCTCGATAATTTCAAATACCTAACTGCCTATCTCAACGAAAGCGGCTACATTGATGAGAAAGTTCCAAAGAGAATCAGTGCAGCTGGAAGAGTATTTAGTTTGCTTCGAAGGGGTTTCCTGGGTAAAAGGGTGTGACGAGACAAACTAAAATAATGATCTACAAATCGACGTTCCTTCCTGTTCTTTTCTACTCTTCCGAATCGTGGATCCACACTAGAGATGCGACATCGATAAAAAAACATCGATGTTTTAAAACATCGATGTTCAATACTAAAACATCGATGTTTAAAAAACATCGACCAAAAAACATCGATGTATTTTGAGTAAGGTATTGTGAGCAACAATATTCTAAAAACATCGATGTATTTTAGGTAATGTATTTTAAGCAACGATATTTTAAAACATCAATGTTTTTTTAGTGATATCACATTCTTTGAAAAAAACTCTTCTTACAGGCCGTAGAATGTGGGATCGTTGGAACAGACCTTATGTTTCTGAAATAGTTGTTCAAAAACATCGATGTATTTTGAGTAATGTATTGTAAGCAACGATATTTTAAAACATCGATGTTTTTTTAGTCGTTGTCGGATTCTTTGTTTCAAAAAGCTCTTCTTACAGGCCGTAGAATGCGGGATCGTTGGAACAGACCTTATGTTTCTGAAATAGTTGTTCAAAAACATCGATGTATTTTGAGTAATGTATTGTAAGCAACGATATTTTATTAGTCGTTGTCGGATTCTTTGTTTCAAAATCACTTCTTACTGGCCGTAGAATGCGGGATCTTTGGAACAGACCTTATGTTTCTGAAATAGTTGTTCATAAATATCGATGTATTCTGGATAATGTATCGTAAGCAACATTATTTTGATATTGAACATTGATATTTCAAAACATCGATGCTTTTTTAATCACTGATGCATTTTTTTTTCCAAAAACCACTTCCGACTGGCCCGACTATACGTCGTCGTTGAAACAGACCTTGAGTTACTGAAATGGTTGTTCAAAAAC
>NW_027114699.1:22563-24847 GCF_000696795.3 Halyomorpha halys | reverse complement strand
TGTTTTTTGTAGTCGATATCGTTTTCTATTTTTAAAAGCACTACTTGCAGGCCGTAGAATGTGGGATTGTTGAAACAGACCTTATGTTTTTAAAATAGTTGTTCAAAAACATCGATGTATTTTGAGTAATTTATTGTAAGCAACGATATTTTAAAACATCGATGTTTTTTTTAGTCGTTGTCGGATTCTTTGTTATAAAAAGCACTTCTTACAGGCCGTAGAATGCGGGATCGTTGGAACAGACCTTATGCTTCTGAAATAGGCAGCGATATTTTATTAGTCGTTGTCGGATTCTTTGTTTCAAAAAGCACTTCTTACAGGCCGCTATGTATTTTGAGTAATGTATTGTAAGCAACGATATTTTATTAGTCGTTGTCGGATTCTTTGTTTCAATAAGCACTTCTTACAGGCCGTAGGACGCAGGATGGTTGAACCAGTCCTTCTGTTTCTGTAATAGTTGTTCAAAAACATCTATGTATTTTGAGTAATGTATTGTAAGCAACGATATTTTATTAGTCAATGTCGGATTCTTTGTTTCAAAAAGCACTTCTTACAGGCCGTAGGACGCGGGATGGTTGGACCAGATCTTATGTTTCTGAAATAGTTGTTCAAAAACATCGATGTATTGTAAGCAACGATATTTTTTAAAACATCGATGTTTTTTGTAGTCGATATCGTTTTCTATTTTTAAAAGCACTACTTGCAGGCCGTAGAATGTGGGATCGTTGGACCAGACCTTATGTTTCTGAAATAGTTGTTCAAAAAAATCGATGTATTTTGGTTAATATATATTAAGCAACAGTATTTTAAAACATCGATGTATTTTAGGTAATGTATTTTAAGCAACCATATTTTAAAACATCGATTTTTTTTTAGTGATGTGACATTATTTGAAAAAACTCTTCTTACAGGCAATAGAACGCGGGATCATTCGAACAGGCCTTATGTTCCTGAAATAGTTGTTCAAAAACATCGATGTATTTTTAGTAATGTATTGTAAGCAACGATATTTTAAAACATCGATGTATTTTAGGTAATGTATTTTAAGCAACCATATTTTAAAACATCGATTTTTTTTTAGTGATGTCACATTCTTTGAAAAAACTCTTCTTACAGGCCGTAGAATGTGAGATCGTTGGAACAGACCTTATATTATTCAAATGGATGTTCAACAACGTCGATGTATTTTGAGTACGTTATTGTAAGCAACGATAATTTAAAACATCGATGTTTTTTGTAGTCGATGTCGTTTTCTGTTTCAAAAAGCACTTGCAGACCGTAGGACGCGGAACCGTTGGAATAGACCTTATGTTTCTGAAATAGTTATTCAAAAACACCAATGTATTTTGAGTAATGTAGTGTAAACAACGATATTTTAAAAACATCGATGTATTTTGGTTAATGTATTGTAAGCAACAATATTTTAAAACATCGATGTATTTTAGGTAATGTATTTTAAGCAACAATATTCTAAAACATCGATTTTTTTTTAGTGATTTTTTATAGTATTATTTGAAAAAACTCTTCTTACAGGCCGTAGAATGAGGGATCATTGGAACAGACCTTATGTTTCTTAAATAGATGTTCAAAAATATCGACATATTTTGGTTTATGTATTGTAAGCAACGATATGTTAAAAACATCGATGTTTTTTTGTAGTTGATATCGTTTTCTGTTTCAAAAAGCACTACTTCCAGGCCGTAGGACGCGGGATCGTTGGAACAGATCTTATGTTTCTTAAATAGTTGTTCAAAAACATCGATGTATTTTGGTTAATGTATTGTAAGCAACGATATTTTAAAACATCGATGTTTTTTTAAAGATGTGACATTCTTTGAATAAACTCTTCTACAGGCCGTAGAATGTGGGATCGTTAGAACAGACCTTATGTTTCTGTAATAGTTGTTCATAAACATCGATGTATTTTGGTTAATGTATTGTAAGCAACGATATGTTAAAAACATCGATGTTTTTTTGTAGTCGATATCGTTTTCTGTTTCAAAAAGCACTACTTCCAGGCGGTAGGACGCGTGATCGTTGGAACAGATCTTATGTTTCTTAAATAGTTGTTCAAAAACATCGATGTGTTTTGGTTAATGTATTGTAAGCAACGATATTTTAAAACATCGATGTTTTTTTAATGATGTGACATTCTTTGAATAAACTCTTCTACAGGCCGTAGAACGCGGAATCGTTCGAACAGGCCTCATGTTTCTAAAATAGTTGTTCAAAAACATCGATGTATTTTGAGCAATGTATTGTAAGCAACGATATTTTATTAGTC
>NW_027114699.1:21775-22513 GCF_000696795.3 Halyomorpha halys | reverse complement strand
CAACCCGAAAGCCATCCTTACATACTCATAATGTCCCTCAGTAGTGCTAAACCCTGTTTTTTCGCAGTCCTCTGGGCGAATCGGCAATTGGTGGTAACCGCTCGTCAAGTCAAGGGTGGTAAACCATTGACTTTTCCCTAGGCTGTCCAGAATCTCATTAATGTTCGGCAGCGGATAGGTGTCAATACGCGTAACGGAATTCAGTCCACGAAAATCCGTGCAGAACCTATACTTGGGATCTTCCCCTGGAACAGCCTTCTTCCTAACGAGGATTATCGGGGCTGACCATGGGCTAGTAGAAGGCTGAATCACCCCTTTCTCGAGAAGCTCCTCGATCTGCTCTTTCACAATCGGCCGGAGGCTATGCGGGGTACGGTACGGTCTAACTGCAATAGGACGAGCATCGCCAGTGTCTATATTATGATGGACAAAGTCAGTACCGACTAATTCTCCTTTATCCCCCGGAGCTAACCCCTTCCAATACTCAATTAAAATATTCATGATTTCTGTCCGGTCCGTCTCGCTCAAATGCATAAGTTTATCCTTAACGAGGGTATACCAGTTCTCATCCATACCCTGCCTAATTAACCTGATGCAAGCCTAGTTCTCCTCTAGGTGGATTTCTTCCACCTCACTCACAATGGTACCTCGGGGTAACCTCATCTCGCTTTGGGATGCATTAATTAATTTAACCATCACATTTCGTTTTTTAGGAGCCACCACTACTCTGGCTGTCCT
>NW_027114699.1:14784-21553 GCF_000696795.3 Halyomorpha halys | reverse complement strand
CGGGATGGTTGGACCAGATCTTATGTTTCTGTAATAGTTGTTCAAAAACATCTATGTATTTTGAGCAATGTATTGTAAGCAACGATATTTTATTAGTCGTTGTCGGATTCTTTGTTTCAAAAAGCACTTCTTACAGGCCGTAGAATGCGGGATCGTTGAACCAGTCCTTATGTTTTTGAAATAGTTATTCTAAATCATCCGTCGATGTATTTTGGGTAATGTATTGTTAGCAAGGATATTTTAAAAACAACAATGTTTTTTGTTGTCGATGTCGTGTTTTCTGTTTCAAAAAGCATTACTTGCAGGCCGTAGGACGCGGGATTGTTGGAATAGACCTTATGTTTCTGTAATAGTTGTTCAAAAACATCGATGTATTTTGGGTAATGTATTGTAAGCAACGATATTTTAAAACATCGGTGTTTTTTGTCGTTTTCTGATTTTGTTTCAAAAAGATCTTCTTACCGGCCGTAGGACGCGGGATCGTTAGAACAGACCTCATGTTTCTTAAATAGTTGTTCTAAAATATCGATATATTTTGGTTAATGTATTGTAAGCAACGATATTTTAAAAACATCGATGTTTTTTGAGTAATGTATTGTAAGTAACGATATTTTAAAACATCGATGTTTTTTGTAGTCAATGTCGGATTTTTTATTTAGCCTTAGAATGCGTGATCGTTGGAACAGACTTATGTTTCTGAAATAGTTGTTCAAAAACATCGATGTTTTTTGAGTAAGGTATTGTAAGCAACGATATTTAAAAACATCGGTGTTTTTTTTTTAGTCGTTGTCGGATTTTGATTAAAAAAGATCTTCTTAAAGGCCGTAGCACGCGGGATCGTTAGAACACACCACATGTTTCTGAAATAGTTATTCAAAAACATCGATGTATTTTGGTTAATGTATTCTAAGCAACTATAATTTAAAACATTGATGTTTTTTGGAGTTCATGTCCTATTGGTTGATTCAAAAAGCACTTCTGACTGGCCGGAGCATGCGTAGTGTTTAGAACAGTCTTTATGATACAGAAATGGATAAAAAAAAAATTGATGTTTTTTTATGGATGTCGCATCTCTACAGGGGGCTAAGCCAGACTCTCCATAGCAGCCATAAAATGAAATAGGAATTTAGTGTCTTTGATGTTTCTACCTCTGATATTTAAATTTTATTGCTTTGGGGAGCATAAAGTAAGTTATTACTAGTGATTTTTTTAGGGGTGGGATAAACGAAAATTTTTACTTCATACTGCTATGTATCTATGGAGATTTACTTGGAGATGCCAGGAAAATCGCTGAAGACAATTATCCAAAAATAAGTTAATTATATGATTATAAATTGAGTCCTAAAAAACTATTATCATAATTGGATTCCTTTCCGAAGGCTGTTTGTGTGTTTACCAGTTAAATATCTTTATATTTATAAAATGTTGTTACCATTAATTATATAGTATAATAAAAGGTGGTATATTGGTTTATATAATAGTACATAAACTACATAAAGAAACTAAGTATTTATTTAGAATTTGTTATTATGATTAAAATGATTCAGATAAAGGTTGCCATAAAATATAGATTATTACATTGTAGTCTTTTTTTTAAATGGAGAAATAAGAGAGATGAAGAATAAACGAAACCATAGATCTCAATATTATATTATCTTAAACACTTACATTAATGGTTAGAGAATAATCTCAATAATAACAGAAAGAGTCCCTCACAACTCAGAAGTCAAATTACACTAATATAACTTTCAGCAAACTAGGATAAATATACGCACTCTCACTTTTATTATCACTGTCCACAAAAACAAAAAAAAACCTTCCCTCGCTCTCGCTTGTTAGTGTTGCCCACGCAGTGTTGCCATCTCACATACATTATTACTTATTGGTTAATTTTATACTTATAGCTACTGATGCCGTGGGATGTAGTGCTGTAAGTGTTCATAAGGGATGTCCAGGTCTCGTGGCCCTTCTCACGACTTCGTCTGGTCGAAGTGCATCATCTAAGCCTGCCTCTTGACTGTTCCCGTCTAGGTCTGTCTCTTGACTGTGGTCCTCATCCGTCTAAGCCTTCCTGTTGAGTGTGTCCGTCTGCTCCTGTAATGCCTCTTTTTCCTGGCCTTGTTACTCTACTCTTTTTCTCCCACTCCCCTTTTTAGGGCGTTACCTTATTTTGGAATATCTTCTCTCATTGGTCATCGGTAACCGAAGACTCCCGAGGCAGGCGTCCCCCTCCTCAGGGCCGAGGATGTGTTTGACATGTCCAGGAAGGACCTGCACCTGGATAATTTGATTCTGGTCCCTCGTCACAACCTATTTTGTGTTTTGACACTTAAAGGTTAGCCAATCTAATTTTCTCAGGGGCCTCTGGTAATGTGACAAATTTAATACAGATGTTTTCTTATCCGGGGACGCTAAAAGCTTCGCAGAAGGATACCCTGACCAGGTATATGGGCAGACGACGAAACACCTTAGTAATACCCAGGATTGTCAAAAGACCAATACATTGCAATACCCAGGAATAAACAAATCAAAAGTATATGAAAGTAATTCATCACATTTCTGTTATTAACAAACATAAAATTTATATCAAAGTAAGATTCTATGTGAAATAGTAAATAGAAAAAAAGTTTGAATCTAATGAAAGGTTAACAACTAAATAAAGAAAAAGATTAAATGTATGGGAGGCAAAATTAGAATAACTATTAATAGAGACAAAATACACAAATTATTAATTTAAAAATGTTTCATTAATTAATCTTTATCAACAAAATGGTATAATTCAATCATACAAACACAAGAAATATATGCCTCAAGTTTAGAAACAGACAAATTCTTAGAATAAATAATCACGAAATACTGACAATAATTACAATAATTCTTATTCAATGATTATTTAATTTTTGAAAATATATTTCACATGCTAGCATGCATATTTTAAAATACCATTACATATAGTGCTAATGCATTTTAGAAATTTAATGTTGAGTAAACTGGAATCTAATTCTTAAGTTGCAAGCTTAATTCTGGGAAAAAACTGTGTGAGAAGGTCGAAGAAAATATGTGGGGAAGACCATACAAAATAGTTAATAATGGCCAAACTGAAAAGTTTGAACTTTTAGCCCCCGGGTTCTTCTGAACTGTTAGAAAGGAACTGGACATGGCGTGAGCAGGAAAATAGTGGACTCCAAGGCTCTGGTCCTGGATAATGTCCTAAATGTTACCTTAAAAAGGGCTATTAGGTCAAGGCCAGAACTCTTCATGGATGTGTTCAACTCCTGTCTCAGTGAAGGTGTATTTACAACACAGTGGAAGAAGCAACATCTTGTGCTCCTGCCAAAGGGAAAGAGGCCCCTGGAAGATCCCACATCTTATCGCCCAATACGTCTCCTGGACACTGCTGACAAGATACTGGAGAGGATCTTATTTGGCAGGTTGATTGACTTCAGTGAAGGAGCATGGGGATTATCTGATAATCAGTACAGATTTCGGAAGAACAGATCGACAATTGATGCCATTGATTTTGCCATCAGAGCTACTTGGGAAGCCATTGCAGAAAAGAGGTGGAGAAGAGGTAGTAAGAAGTACTGCACCAATATAATGTTGGACATTAAGAGCGCTTTTAGTTCAGCTCGGTGGAATAGTATCATGGAGGGATTGCAAAGGATGGAAGTCCCACAATACCTCATAAGGATTATTGAGTGTTATTTCATGAATAGAATCTCGAGGTATGATACAGAAGCTGGATAGAAAACTTACAAGATCACGAGTGGCTACAAGTTACCCCTGCTGGAAGAAACTGTTACGCTTGGCTTTGCGGACAATCTGGCAATCATCATTTGTGGGAAGCCCTTGGAGGAGATATGTTATATAACATGGTAGTCATCACCATTCATATATGCCTCCAATAAATCTTTTGGCAGATGAAACAGCCAGGTGTTCCGAAAGAAAAGAGAAGAGATAATTCACTGGGCTACATTAGCAAAATAAGAGATAATTCAGACTCTTGAAAGATGGCAGAGACGTTGCAATGCCTCATTTTCTGGAAGATGGACCCACCATATGATTTCCGTTGTATCAACATGGATATCCTGGAAACACAGAAAGGTGGATTATTACCTCACTCAACTGCTTACAGGGCATGGTTGCTTCAGGGCCTGCTTAGCTTGCTTCCAAATGGTGGATGGGTCATCATGTCCCACTTGTGATTCCGAGGATGAAACAGTGCGAAATTCGTTCTTCTATTCCTCGAAGAAAACTAGGCAGGAAAATTGGAGTGCTTTAGAAGACTATGCAGCACAAATTGGTAGACAGTTCAGAGCACAAGAGTGAGAAAGAAGAGGCCAGGAAATGGCCTAGCTTAAATAAGATGTACAAAGACGATGTAGGTAGAAAGCCCTTCTGTCCCATGAAGTAATGCTTGACAGCATTACACGAGGCAGAACGGGGTGGTAAAGAAGAATTGGAAGGTGGTTTTATAGTGAGTAGAAATCTCACACAATTGGGTAACTTTTTATTTGTTGCACTTTGTCTTATGAAAGATTTTTCCCCAACCCACAAAAAATAAAAACACACACACACACACACTATTCAATTAACTCAATGTTTTTTAAAAATAAATGGTAGATAAAAATAAACTATCACTTCAAGGAAAATAAAATATATTTTGACAATATATAATAAATCATTGGAAGGTTTAAAAAAGACCTATTAAATTATTTGAAGGAACATCATAAATCATTTTACATTCAATAGCACCATTTTTTGAAAACAAAAAAAAAAAAACATGTTTGTTGAGGATTGAATGAAAAAAGAATACCTTGTATATACAGATATTACAAACAATGAGACAAAAATTACATTCATTTAAAAAATAATCAAATCTAAAATTTTGTTTTCTACATTAATTAAAATAGATAGTCAACATAACAAAATAATTGAACATGTCCATAAAGTAAAAACAGCTATAAATACACAAATATACATAAAATAAGAAACTGGTGGAGTATTTGTTTCATATTAGTTGGGATGTTGTTCTTACAGTTTTGAACCCAATAAGCTATAACAAATGTAAGAAAACATACCAATAATCGTAATTTTTTATTAATAATGAACCTCACATGTTACTAAACATAGTAACTATAGCCCAAAGAAAATTTAAAAAAAAGCACAAATTAGTTACAAGTAGACAGATCAGTGAATCCAATAGTTCAAAAAATATCACATTAAAAATAATACTGCATAAAATACTAATATTTAACAACTAACAAAAATGTTTTTAAAACACACTAAAACAATTAGTCATGATAGTATAAAAATATATATATTTATTATAATGTGTATTTGTTTAACTTGAAGAATAAGTTAAAGAGATAATAATAGAAATATATATACATACACAACATAAATAATCTTAATATAGTTTTAGAATCACAATATGTCAGCTTTCATTCAGTATTCTCCTTCAATATGTGATTTAGAAGGCAAAAAAGAACAAGCCATTGCAGCTGCAAGAGAAACAGAACTATAGACTGCCACAGTAGAAGACAATGATGATTGGAATAAAACCTAAAATAAAAATTTGATAAGCAAAAGATAAATAATTATATATATATGAAACAAGGTTAAAACCAGGGGTGGCAATACATGGGGCCTGTTTAAATTTTTTGGTGGCCCACCACAGACAGAAAAATTCACTTTGAAACAAAATTGTCTTCCTTTATGCAATCGAAGATTCATCTCATACTTTTCCTTGCACAGTGTAGAAATGATACACAGTGTTTATCAGACTCAATGAAAAATAGAACTACTGGTAAGGACTTGGGTGTGCTGTGAATTATGTGGTAAAAAGGGGTTTCTTCTGAAATTAAATGGCTAGCATTACAGCATATGGGGCCAGTGCTTTCATTTGAAAAAAAAATGGGTATGGGTAAGCATTTAAAAACACAAGACACATAAAGTGTCTTTTCATTGCACTTTGCATCAGGTAAGCCTTTGTAAAACTGCACTGGACTTAAAAGAAGAGATATATCCTTTTGTCAGAGTGGTCTTAAATATATTTGTGATCAGTATCTCGCTTGTAGATCAATAAGGTTAAATATACAGAAATTAGCTTCCACTATGATGACAATCACAACTATGATGAGAATGTTAACAAGCAATCACATTCCTGATTTAAAAAAAAAAATTGTTGAAAAGTGTGATAGCGTACATTTGTCTCACTTGTAAAACTGATTCTAAAATTAAATGTTTGAAAGAGAACAATAAATAAAATGAATAATCGATCGATAATTTTATTTCATTAGTAATTATTGATTTTTAGAGTACAATTTAAACCTTTTTTTAAGAAGCAAAGTTAACTAACTGACAAAGAAAATGTTATCATCTTGAAAGGGACAGCCCTTCATTTCCACAATAGGCTCATAAACCAAAAAAAAAGTTCTCACTCCTACACAGTGCAATCAAGTAATGGTGGTAGTAGACAAAAATCATGAACCATTGTTTATCTTGAAATAAACATTTTAATTAAGTGATTTTAACTCAAAACAAAGTAATAACAGTGTAATAATAAATATGTACTATAGAAATATATTAATATTGTACATAATATATAAATAATAATATAATAGGTAAAAACATTATTTCTAATACTATAAATATAATCTACAACATAGTGATAATATAGCAATATTAAAATATAATAATGGTAATATAATATTGTAATGGTAAATTAATATTGTATATTTTTTGGATTATAACATTTCTTTATTCA